>NC_056744.1:356848327-356943327 GCF_019279795.1 Protopterus annectens
ATTTAGATTCTTGATATAGCTATAGAATGCCTTGCGGTTGTCTTTGGAATCTTTGGCAATTTTATTTTCGTAAATAGCTTTGGAGGATTTTATGAGAGATCTCAGCTTCTTACTGAGGCTAAGTCGCAGTTAGTCACAAAACCAAGAAATGAGATAATTCCACAGTAAAAGACCACCGACCAACGAAGTATACTGAAAACTGTCTTTAATAGACGTGACAAAGATGAAAAAACGAACAGCAATCCAAATAAAATCGAGCGCTTTCGCCTGGTTAATACCAGGCTTTATCAAGATGCATGTTAAGAAAACCCAATGCTTTATATAGTCATTTGCTGATCACCTGACCATTGTCTTATTCTGTGCCTTTGTTTTAAGGTAGTATCAATAGCATTTAGCTTTGTTTCTTGACCTGAAGCGATCTTCTTCAGTCATGAAATGTCCTGCAAGGTCGATGCAGCTAGTGCGATTTTATTTGGATTGCTGTTCGTTTTTTCATCTTTGTCACATCTATTAAAGACAGTTTTCAGTATACTTCGTTGGTCGGTGGTCTTTTACTGTGGAATTATCTAATTTCTTACTGAGGCTGGTAAGGGAGTTTTTTGCACCCTGGGATTTTCCTCTTTTCTGCAACAGTTTCTTCCTTTTGTTGTAAAATTTGTTTATGGCAGGGGACCACCAGATTGGGCTTCCTTTTTTTGGAGGAGAGCATCTTGGTTCTATTTGGGATGGCATGATTCATGCACAAGTGGATGTGCTCGTACAGTGCCTTAGTGTAGGATTCAGCAGTCAAACTTTCAGTTCCTGTCTGCATGGGTGTCATGAAGTTTGTCACTTCTGACTTGAGTAGCATGAAGTTGGCTTTGGAGAAGTTTTTTACGGAGGTTTCCTTACTGGGGGGGTGGGGGAGGGATGTGGATGTCAAGGGTGATTAGCTTATGGATAGACCTGACCAATGACATGGTGACCATAGGTGTGGAGAATCGATTTCCCATGTTGGTAATGACCAGGTCTAGGATATTGGAGCCCCTGGTGGGACTATGGATTGGTTGATCCAGGGCATTGGAATATATGAATTCCAAGAACCGTTGGCCAAAGGTGTTGGTACATGAGTAGTTTTCCCAGTTAATGTCAGGGTAGTTGAAATCACTCAGTATTAGGCTGCTTGGTTGTACCTTAATATTTTCCAGTTTGTTTAGAAAGGTGTAGTAAGAATCTTGGGGCATGGTGGGGGATCTGTAGCAAGCTACAGTTTGGACTGCAGTCTTAGCTAGTGTTAGTTGCACCTGGAGAATTTCAGACGCATTGTGTTGGGCAACTAGCCTGGTGGTGTGAATATGGGCACTCCTCCACCTTTAGTGTTTCGGTCCTGGTTTGGCGGCCGAAAAGTGTGGTAAGAGTTGTAGTCTGGTATTGCAGGGGTGCTCTCTGGAGCCTTGAACCAGTTCTCAGTTACTGCACAGATATCGATGTTCTCCATTTTTAGGAGTGCCTCAAGAGAGTGCATTTTGAGGTTTAGTCTTCTAGCATTGAGCAGCATTACCTTCAGATTTTGCATGCTTATACCTGTTACGGTGGTGGTTTTATAATTTGAAATTTGCCTAAAAAAGGAACTATAGGGGTGGCAAGAGCCTTAGCCAGTAACCTGAATCCCAGGGGCGACCGGTGCAGACCATCTCTGGCAAAGCATCATGGTCTGTCGATCATGTCATCCCAGGCAGATAGATACTGGATCCCCTTTGAATGACACCAGAAGCTTAGCCAATTGTTGAAGTCAATCATTTTGTCTTTATACTGTGGTATAATTCTGGGCGAAGTTAGGATGCTACTCAGGGCTAGGGTCATATGTGCCTGGGCCACATGATCCGAGAGCTCTTCCATGTCTCTTCATGTAGTCCAGGGAGGTACGTCTCAAGTCATTCACTCCAACATGAACAATGACGGAGCTGTATCTGTACATGTTGTGGAGTGACTTGAGTGCATGCATTATGGGGCGCATCCTGGCACCCGACAGGCAGCTGACTGTAATTTTCTCCTTGTTCAGCCTGGTGAGTGGGACATCAGTGTGCCTGACTATAGAGTCACCTATGACTAAAGTGTTGGGTACATTGTCTTGCCTTAGAGGCTGTTGTTGGGTGGCACACTGGTGTTGTGAGTTAAGGGCCTCCACATATGAGGGTTTAGTGTTGCTATGTGAGGGTGTTGGCGGTGTGGGTTAGAAGGGCTATATGTTGCTTGAGGTGTAGTGCAGGTGTTAACCTTCTCCTCTTGACTGTCTAGCACAATCTTGGGTAGAGAGAGCTTTGCTTCCAGTCTGGCTATGTAAGTGCATCTCTCGCAGGTTGTAGTGTTCGGTGGTAGAAGAGGGTTGTCTGTGTACATGAGGCAATTGCTGCATTGCCCCAGTATGCCCAGATTCACTAGGTGGACAGGAGAAATCACCGGAAGCTGACCTTTGGACATGCCTGGTTTGATGCTTCTTTTGGTAAAGTACAAAAGCTGTTTTCCCTTACCATAGCAGGGTACTTTGCAATTATAGGTTCATAGGTGTGTACTAGGCTAATGGCCCTGGAGCCTTTACAAGCCAAGCCCATAGGATTACCCTGGCATCGTGCCACCTGACCTTAGTTCCTAGTGCCTCTGTCGAGTAGAACCACTGGAGTGATCTCCGGGGTGAATTTTCTATTTCTCCTTCCAATTTCCCATTCACTCAAGATTTCTCTTGAAGAGGGCCAGTGAGGTGCCCTGCAACTCGTGAGTGGGAAGTCTATTCCATAGCATGGGCAGTCACTGGGTTATGAACCCGTTCCTCCAGCATGTTCTGTTGATTGCGGTAATAAGGTTGAGGTCTCTGGAGCGTGTGGTGAGGAGGGATTGGGATTTCTTTAGATGTAGCATTTCAAACAGAGGTGGGTCAGATGTGGCTTTGTAAGCAAAGCAGAGATCGCCTCTAAGTAGGCGATATGAGAGAGAGAATAGCTGGAGTTTTTTTGAGCCTGTCCATATAAGACAAGTGCTTAAGGCCTAGGATCCACTTTGTGAGGTACTTTTGCGGCCTCTCCAGTTGTTGCAGGTGTCTAGTGAGGTACATGCCAAATGGGGCATTGTACTCTGATTGGCATAATGAAGGAAGAGTAGAGGAGACCATGACTGCTCTCTTTCTGGATGCAAAACCCTAGAGATCTGCCACATAGAAATTTGCGACCACAGTGGCAATGTGGTGGTCAAGAGAGGTTGCTCTCAAACTGTGTTAGTGTACACCTCTTAAAGCTTTCTGTGTTCAGTGGACTAACATCAATGTGGAAATTCAAGGGAACCGGGTTTTTCCCCAAGGGGGAGGATGACATTTTTTGGCATTGAGCTTAAGGCCATGGTTCTGGCATCAGCCAATGGACTCATGGAGGCCTTTCTGTAGGATGTCATCATCACCTGGGGAGTTAATAGTAGCTCCCAACTCGCGATCATCTGCAAACTTTGTCAGCCAGAGTCCTTTCATGTTGGCCTGGACTTCAGAGAAGTAGATACCAAACAGGAGAGGACCCGGGACCGAACCCTGTGGGACTCGAGCATGACTGGTCGACAGTCTGACTTGAGTCAGCTACTTTCACACTGTGGGTTCTGTGATCCAGTTTGCAACCCACCTAGTGATATAGGGGTCGATGTCTAGCTTAGTGAGTTTTTCTATGATTCCTGAGTGGGGAATGGTATCAAAGGCCTTGGCCGATCAAGGTAGGCTGTATGAACCACCCTGCTTTTATCCACAGCTCTGGTGACTGACTCAAAGAAGTCGGCCAAGTTGAGCAGGCATGATCTACCCTTCACAAAACCAAACTGTGTAGGATACAGAGTTTGGAGATTCCCTATATCCTTGTTTATTACGTCCATAATGATACGTTCCATAGCTTTGTATATCAGACTCATCAGGCTAATGGGGCGATAGTTCCCGGGGTCTGTAGTCGCTCCTCCCTTGTGGAGAGGAATGACTGTAGCAGTGCACCACTTGGTAGGGACAAAGCCTAAGGTGAGGCTGTGACTGAACAGGGCACACAGGTGAGGTGCCAGTTCACTCTGTAGTTCATGTAGAACACAGCAAGGTGCTTAGGAACACTGTCAGGTCCCATAGAAGCTGTATTCTTGACCTTGGACAGTTCTGTTTTAACCTGTGCAGCAGTAATACTGGGTGCCTGGCAATCTACTGGTATTGTGATTGGTCCTTTGGGTGGGGAGAGGAGGGTAAAGTTGCCACTGAATCCGTCAGCCAGTATATTGGCAATATATGTTGGCTTGGTATTTAGGAGGTACCATTGTGCAGTAGCTCAGAGCAAATCTGGATATTGCCATGGAGATTCTTTATATAACTAGCTACAGAAGGCCTTGTGGTCGTCTTTACTATCTGCTGCAATTCTGTTTTCATAGCTAGCTTTAGAGGATTTGATGAGAGATCTTAACCTTTTGCTGAAGTTGATAAGGAAGTTTTTCCAGTCTTGGGACTTTTTTTTTTTTTTTTTTTTTTGAGGAGAGCCTCTTGGTTCTATTGGGTATGGCGAGATCCATGCATTTGTGTACGTGTTCGTACAGTGCATTGGTGTATGAATCGGTGGTCATGCAAATATTCTCCATTTGCATGGGTGCTGTGAAGTTAGCCACCTCTGTTTCTAGGAGCCCAAAGTTAGCTTTGGAAAAGTTTTTCATGGTGGTTACCTTTGGGGGGGGGGGGGATATTTCCAAGGTGATTAGTTTGTGGTCGGATCTAACCAGGGAGAAGTAGACTAGTGGTGTAGAGCAACGGTCACTCAATTTAGTCCATATTAGTAATGACCATGTCAAGGATATTGCTACCTCTAGTAGGGGTAAGAACGAGTTGGTCTAGGGCATTGGAATTAATGAATTCCAGTGGGGCAAGTGTATTGGTACAGGAGTAGTTTTCCCAGTTAATGGCGGGGTAGTTGAAGTTGCCCAGTATGACAGAGTGTTAGGTTGTACCCTAATATTCTCCAGGGTGCTTAGGAACGTGCAGCGAGTCTTGGGACATGGTCGGAGAACCAATGCAGGCTACAACCTGAATCGCCATCTTACCCAATGTTAGCTGCACCTGAAGTATCTCAGATGCTTTGCTGAGCTACCAGCCTGGAGGTGTGCTCATCTTTTATGAATATAAAAACACCACTGCCTTTGGAGCTTCGGTCAAAGTTCTGGGTCCAAAAGGTGTGGAATGAGTTAGGCTGTTTAGCGCCTATGATTAATTTCTTCTTATTAACAAGGATAATTGAGTGCTTGTATCATTTTAAGGCTTCCTAGTGCTTTCCAGCAGGTTTTAGAGCAAGTGCTAGTCACAAGGATGCTTAAAGGTAAGATGAAAAAAATGGTTTTGTCCTAAACACTGCAGTGTACACTAGAGGAGTTAGATGTGAAAGTAGGTAACTTAAGTTTTACCTGTCTAAAAAGTTAAGTTTTAGTGGAGAGTCACAATTTTTAAAACAGCAAGATAGATTGAAAGGGGGTGGTCACTTTTGTATTCTGGTACTATGGAATACAGTAGGATGGCCAATAAATTTAAATAGTTGAAGGGGAGTGATTTCACAAAATGATAATTTTGTGCTTAAACAAGCCAGTAAAAGCAGAGAGGAAATGAGATATATAGTCAAATTAACATAAGGGGCAGGCAACTAGAAAGACAGTGGTGTTTAAAAACACGACAGCAACGGGGTGAGGAAAAACATTTCTGCCTGACTCACAAGTGACAGAGCTGTGGTCTCTTTTCCAGTTTTAACATGCAGTTAAAAACAGAACACAAGTAAAACACAAGGTAAAGAAAACAAATCACAGTATTCAAAATAGAAAAAGGCAATAAAGTAATACAAAACACAACAAATAAAAAGCAAACTAACCCTTCCCTCATAGCAAAGTGTAGCAGAGTCTGGGTGAGCCTTTCTAAATACAGTGACATAGCAGTTTTACTTTAACTGTACTTCTTGCTCACAAGCTAAAGGGTAAGGGATGTAAAAGTCAGCTGGAAGCAGCCTGAAAGGAATATGTTATCGACACACCACTACTGCAACACTGTACTTGTTAAGCTCACATGTGGCATCAGCAGGCGATGGGAAACATGGGTCTTCAGCCAGTGTGGAATAAATACCATAACACAGGATGACGTCCATACTGCTGAAGCTGTGAATTAAACCTATGTGCATCACCAATGTGTTACTAGAAACGTGTGTTTGTGTGTGTGCATATTTGTACATACACACATATGTAATGCATTTTATATGTATATACACATACAAACAAACACATGAGCGCGCATATATACATTATCTTAGGTTCATAGGTTCATACTAGGCTATCTGCCCCAGGGCATTTATAAGCCTTGCCAAAGTGTGTTTGGCTTTCGCCACCCATTTTAAATTAATTTTGCTATGCCCTTTTTCGAGGTTATTATACTGTGCCTCTTGTCTAACAGTGACACAGAAGTGATACCCGGGGTAAACCTACGATCTCCCATCCACTCATCAAGATTCCTCTTGAAGACAGTCATTGAGGGACTCTGCCTAACCTGGACTGGGATTTTATTCCAGAGTGAAGGGAGCCTCTGGGTTATGAATCTGTCCCTCTAGCATGTCCTATTAATTTCAGTGCTGAGGTTCAAGTCTCTCGAGCACGTAGCCCGATGGGATTTGGATTTTCTAAGGTGCAGCATGTCCATTAATTCCGGGTTGGACATGGCTTTATACGTCAGGCACAGATCGCCTCTGAGCAGGAGGTATGCCACTGAGTAGAACTGAAGTTTCTTTAACCGGGCAGCATATGGCATCTGTTTGAGCCCCTTGATCCTCTTGGTGAGGTACTTTTGGGGTCTTTCCAGTTGCTGCAGGTGTCTGGTAAGGTACATCCCAAAAGGGGCATTGTACTCAATTATGGGCCTGATGAGGGATGAGTAAAGAGGCACGATGACCTCCCCTGATCTAGATGTGAATCCCTTCATGAATAGGTGGGCTATAAAAAATGTTTTTCTAACCACTTTGGCCACGTGGTTGTCAAATGAGAGATTGCTATCAACTTGGGTCCCCAGGTCCCTAATTACTTCTTCTGTACTTAATGGATTACCACCTATGTGGTAATTTGTGGGCACTTTGTTTTTGCCAAAGGGGATGACTATACACTTTTTGGTGTTTACCTTGAGGCCATGGCTCTGGCACCAATTGTCTGTTTCTATGAGGCCCTTTTGGAGGATGCTTGTCAGCTGTAGAGTCGATTATGGTGCCCAGTTTGCAGTCATCTGCAAACTTGGTCAGCCACAGTCCTTCCATGTTGGCCTGTACCTCCGAGAAATATATACCGAACAACAGAGGTCCCAGGACTGAGCTTTGTGGGACGCCACTTCTAACTGGTTTGGAGTCTGACATGGCTCCAGCAATTCTAACCATGTGGGTTCTATCCTTGAGCCAGTTTGCAACCCATCTAGTGACATAGGGGTTTATATTTAAGCTGGTGAGCTTATCTATAATGCCCGAGTGGGGTATTGTATCGAAGGCTTTTGCGAGGTCCAGGTAGGCTGTGTGGACCACCTTCCCCTCGTCAATGGCCTTGGTGACTGTTTCAAAGAAATCAACCAGGTTTAAGAGGCAGGATCTGCCCTTAACAAAGCCGAACTGGGTAGGATCCAGTATCTGTAGGTCCACAATATCTTTATTTATGAGGTCCATGATGATCCTTTCCATAGCTTTGCAGACCAAGCTAGTCAGGCTTATGGGGCGATAGTTTCCAGGATCCGTTGAGGCACCACCTTTGTGGAGAGGGACCACTGTTGCTGTACACCACTCTTTGGGTACATATCCTGTAGTAAGGCTGAGATTGAACAGTAGTTTTATGTTTGGGTTTAGCTCTTCTTGGAGTTCATGTAGGACGCAGCCCGGGACACCGTCTGGTCCCATTGATGCTGTGTTTTTTGCTTTGGAGAGGGCGGCTCTTACCTGAGCATCTGAGATGTCAGGAGAGCAGCACTCTGCTGGGATAGATATTTGCCCTTTTGGTGGGAGTTTGCGCTGAACCTGTCAGCTAGGATGTTGGCAATGTCTGTGGGTTTGGTGTATTTTTTGTCATTTTGGACTAATTCTGAGCATATCTGGGAATTCCCACCCAGGTTCCTAACATAACTAAAGAAAGCCTTGTGATTATCCTTAGTGTCCTGTGCAATTTTTCTCTCGAAGCTGGCCTTAGACGATTTTATGAGTGCCCGTAGTTTTTTTGCTAATACTGATCAGAGATACCTTCCCTTTTTGGGATTTTGCTCTGTCATGTAGTAGCTTCCTCCTTCTATTGTATAGCTTGTTTATGGCTGGGGTCCACCAGACAGGACGTCTGCCTTTGGAGGACTGGGTCTTGGATTTATTTGGGATTGCATGATCCATGCATTCCTGAAGGTGTTCATAGAATGCGTTTATAAAGGATTCTGCGGTCTGGGCCGTATTTTCCACAGGCCCGGGGGCTTTGAAGGATTCCACCTCAGTTCTGAGGAGTGTGAAATTTGCTTTAGAGAAGTTTTTCTCTGTGGTTTTCTGGGCAGGAGGTGGGGTCAGATGTGAATATCCAGTGAGATTAGTTTATGGTCTGATCTTACCAGTGAGGGATACACTTCTGGTCTGGAGCATAGAGTCCCCATGTTGGTGATGATCAGGTCCAGTATGTTTTCCCCTCTTGTGGGAGTGGTGACAAGTTGTTCCATAGCATTTGAGTTTATAAATTCTAGAAACCTTTGGGCTAGGGTGTTGGAGCTAGAGTAATGCTCCCAGTCTATGTTTGGGTAGTTGAAGTCGCCCAATATAATGGTGTTTGGAGAGACCTTCATATTTTCCAGTGTTCTCAGGAAGGCCGAGTGGGGTTCCTGGGTTTGGGAGGGTGGTCTGTAGCATGCTATAAACTGGAAGGCAGTTTTACCCACTGTTAGTTGCACATGGATAGTCTCTGATGCTTCGTGCTGTGCCACCAACCTGGAGGTGTGGGTATCTTTGACGAATATTGATACTCCCTCTCCTGTGGTTCGGCCCAAGTTTTGGGGCCGAAAAGCATGGTATGAGGTATAACCTGGTAGTGCTGGGGTGCTCTTGGAAGCCTTGAACCAGGTTTCTGTTACTGCACAGATATCGATGTTCTCCATGCTAAGGAGAGTTTCGAGTGCATCCATCTTGAGGTTTAGACTTCTGGCGTTGAGTAGCATTACTCTTAGTTTCTTATCCCTTGTGATACCTATGGAGGTGGGTTTGTCTTTTGAGCCTTGCCTAAAAAAGGCACTATGGGGGTAGCAAGAGCCTTTGCCAATATCCGAAAGCTCAGGGGTGACAGGTGCAAGCCGTCCCTAGCGAAGCATCGTGGCTTGTCGAGCATGTCATCCCAGGCTGACAGGTATTGGATCCCCTTTGAATGACACCAACACTTAAGCCAACTGTTGAAATTGATCATCTTGTCTTCATATTGTGGCATCATTCTTGGTGAGGGTAAGATGCTACTCAAGGTCAGGGTCATACCGGCCTGGGCTACATGCTCAGAGAGCTCCTCTATGTCTCTTTTCATGTAGTCCAGGGAGGTACGTCTCAGGTCATTCACACCAGCATGGACAATGACTGAGTCATATTTGTACTTGCCTTGGAGTGACCTGAGTGCTTGTGTTATGTGGCAGATCCTAGCGCCCGACAGGCAGTTCACCGTGACCTTCTCCTTGTTCAGCCTGGTGAGCGGGACGTCAGCGTGCCTGATGATAGAGTCACCTATTACAAGTGTATCAGGTGTGTTGTTTAGCCTTAAGGGCTGTGACTGTTCGGCACACTGGCTTTGTGAGCTATGTGTTGCACGTGTTTTGTTTTGGGGTAGCGGTTGCTTGGGTGCGTGCTTTGGAGGTCTCTGCTGCTTAGGCAGATTTTTATTTAGAGCCTCCGAGTATGTTTTTGTGTGTTTATGTGTTTGGTTTGCTGTCGTGGTAGGTCTATGTGAGACTGGAATTGTAGTGAGTGTGGTTTCCTTCTCCTCCTGACTGGTTACGCCAGTACTGAGTTGAGAGAGCTTAGCCTCCAGTTTGGCTATATGGTTGCATCTCTCACTTTTGATATCCAGGATCAGTTTCAAAAGGACACAGTGTGGTAAGTATCCATTCCACATCACCAACACAAACAATGTGATGCAATGCGATATGGTTGCATCTATCACTTTTGATATCCAGGATCAGTTTCAAAAGGACACAGTGTGGTAAGTATCCATTCCACATCACCAACACAAACAATGTGATGCAATGCGATATGGTTGCATCTATCACTTTTGATATCCAGGATCAGTTTCAAAAGGACACAGTGTGGTAAGTATCCATTCCACATCACCAACACAAACAATGTGATGCAATGCGATATGGTTGCATCTATCACTTTTGATATCCAGGATCAGTTTCAAAAGGACACAGTGTGGTAAGTATCCATTCCACATCACCAACACAAACAATGTGATGCAATGCGATATGGTTGCATCTATCACTTTTGATATCCAGGATCAGTTTCAAAAGGACACAGTGTGGTAAGTATCCATTCCACATCACCAACACAAACAATGTGATGCAATGCGCAACATGCAAGGAACTTAGGAAGCGTTCATTAAATGCAAGGGTGACACTCATTTAACAGCTGTAGACCGGCATGCTAACAAAACATGGCAGAAGCTAGCAGATGCTACAGCTTGGACTGCCAAGGCCACCCCTTGATTACCAAGTATTAGGCCAAACTTTCCAAATGAAGTAGACAGCCTCAAGGTCATACCTCATTGGGAGATGGGTGGGTAGATCAGTGCTGTACACAATTTAATGGACAATATTTGCAGTGATAGTAGAGTGGAATTGGGAAGTGTGTGCCACCTCCTGCTAGATCACTGCCAAAAATTGGTAAAGAAAAGAAAAGATAAGCGTGATGTAAACGCATTCGTCGTAAAGGACAAGACTGTACTGCTCTTCTACTATTACCTAAGCACGTGTCAAAGTCTGTCTGCTACCCCTCCCGCACTGTACTACTCGTTGTGAGGGTTAACTTAGGATTAATCAGGTTATGAGAAATGGAAATGCTGAAGGTATTTGACACACGGAAAAAAAACAAAAAAAAAATTGCCTTGCTGTTTGCTGCAGTAACTTTGTTTAATCTCCTTCAGTTACATCAGTGAGATAAACAGCTGATCTCCTAGAAACGGGAAAACAAACACAGCTGCCATTATCATCTGTGAACCCCCCCCACCCCTTCAGCCATCTTACCCTTCCTACTGAGTCTCTGTGTTCTACAGTGTTACTCGATGCATTTCATTTGCTAATCACACCCTATCTCAGCAGCTTAAGTTCAAATCCTGGCACCACCCACTAGCCTTTAAAATGATACATTTACTTATACTGTTCACTGCTGACGAACCACTAGGAAACTCGGCAGACAGCAGAAGGCATGCAAAAGTAATAAATAAAGAGATTAACCTGTGGTGATTGCATATAAAAAACCACTGCAGATCCAAGAAGTACCTTAATCCCTTCACTGGCGAGACCACAGAGACCGCCTGGAATAACAACTCAACACAGACCTGCTGAGAAATTTAAAAAAAAAAAAAAAAAGAAAAAATGTTTGAGAAAGATCCCAACATCTTTGAGGATAGTTACTAATTAGTACAGGAGGTTACAATGCCTTTAACCCTCTCTCGCAGGACAACGATCATAGAGGTTGGGACAGTAAATGATGTGATTAAATTAAGAGAAGGTACATACACAAAATACAGTCAGTAGTATCAAAGACTGAACCCCATTCATCAGAAAATGTGTAAAGCCGTGTGTGCCTTGATATATGTTACAGGCTGGTGGGTTGAGGACGTAATAGGGCAGTGTGTTCAGATAGGAAAAAAGAATATTAGAAATGTTTTGGCACAAAGGCATATGGTGTTAAGCAGGTATTCATAACTAGCTTTTAATGTGGTAACCTTTATTACTTATAGATATCATCGCAGCCAAAAATGATGGCTAGGCAATACATATGCATGTAACAAACTATGCAATCACATATATCTTGACTTTATACACGTGGCAGCTGGTGACTTTAATAAAGTAGATCTGAAAGTACACACTACCATCAGTATGTGGACATTCCTACAAGGGGTGATAATACCCTGGACAAGGTGTACATAAACTTAAAGCTTATAAGGCGGTGCAACTTCCACAAATGGGAAACTCTGACCATTATACCATCTTACTATCGCCAGCTTACAAATCTGCACTGGTTAGAGAGAAACCCACGAAGAAACACAGCAGGCTATGGCCTGAGGGGGCTATGGAGGCCCTCCAAGTTTGCTTTGAAAGAATCAACTGGGATACGTTCAAGGAGGCAGCCGCAGTGAATCAGCAACAGAACATTGATGAATACACCGAGGTAGTGAAGGCATACATTTCAAACTGTGTTGATGGGGTAACAAATACCAAGAGTATCAGTATTAGAGCTAACCAGAAGCCATGGCTCACACCTAAGGTATATGAGCTTCTGAAAGAGAGAAACGCAGCTTATACGGTTAAAGACAAAGCGGGCCGAAGTGTAGCAAGAGGTAATCTGAGGAGGGTTATAAAGGAGGCTAAGGAGTATGGCAGAAAGGCACAGAGCCACTTTGAAGACATGAAGGATGCAAGGAGACTATGGCAAGTTATACAGGAGATTACTGATTACAAAATCATTTCAGCACCATGTGAGAACAGCATCAAATTCTTGGACAGTTTGAACATCTTCTTTGGTAGATTTGAGGAAAGAAACAACAGGTTGGAATTAAAGCTACCCACTGATCAGAAGGATGCAGTACTCAACCTCAGCTCAGAGGAGGTAAGAAGAGAGCTAAGGAGAGTGAACCCCAGGAAGGCTGCTGAACCAGACAACATACTGGGCAACGTGTTAAAAGGCTGTGCTGATCAACTATGCACAGATCTCAAGGAAGTATTTAACATTTCTCTGGCTATGGCTAAAGTACCCTCATGCTACAAGGAAACTATCATCATCCCACTACCCAAGAAAACCACTTGCTCCAGCCTAATGACTACAGACCAGTTGCTCTGACATCCACTGCTATGAAATGTTTTGAGCAGCTGATCAAAAAGCATTTCATCATCCCTACCTCCTGATTTTCATCCTCTGCAGTTTGCATACAGAGCTAACCGATCCACGGCAGATGCCATATCAGTAGCACTACACATCTCCCTTGAGCATTTAGAGGGCAAAAGCAACTATGCGAGGATGCTGTACGCAGACCTCAGCTTTGCTTTTAATATGGTGGTACCAATGCAGCTGATGGAAAAACTGGCACATTCAGGAATGAGCAAACATCTTTGTAACTGGATCCTGGACTTCCTGATTGAAAGATCACAGAGGGTGTGTTCAGGTAAGAACACATCAAAATGCATCATGATTAACACCGGGGTTCCGCAGGGATGTGTTCTCAGCCCACTGTTATTTACCAGCCTAACCCATGACTGCTATGCGAACCACAAGTCCAACAATATCAAGTTTGTTGATGACAACACAGTCATGGGGCTCATCACAAAGGAGGATGAAAGGGCATACAAACAAGAGGTGGCATCTCTGATCAGTTGGTGCAAGGGGAACAACCCTGACCTGAATGTAAGCAAGACCAAAGACATTATCATCGACTTCAGGAAAAGGACCACCCAGTGCTCAGGATCAATGGTGAGTGTGCGCAGAATGTTAAGAGTATGACATTCCTGGGTGTACACATATCAGAGGATCTCTCGTGGTCAGGAAACACCAGCCAACTGGTCAAGTGCACCAGTGCCTCCACTTTTTAAGAAGGCTGAAAAAAGCTAAGCTTCCTCCTCATATTCTCTCCACCTTCTACAGAAGTGTAATAGGGAGCAACCTCACCTGCAACTTCACAGTGTGGTTTGGAAGCTGCACAGTTACAGAAAGGAAGGCACTACAAAGAGTGGTGAGGGGTGCAGAGAAGGTAACAGGTTCCAGTCTTCCATCGCTACATCTGTATTCTGCAAGAAGCATCCAAAAGGCCACCAAAATAGTGCAGGACAACATGCATCATGTACGTGGACTGTTTAAACATCTGGCATGGGCAGGAGATATTGAACCTTGTAGTCCTGCAGTGATAACAGTTTCTACCCTACAGTGATTACACTTCTGAACTCTGGCACTAGTCCCAGTGGTCTAGACACAAGTCAATTTTTATTTATTTGTGTAATATGTACTTACATATATTCCAGGTAAGTGCAATATTTATTTATTATATTCATAATCACTACTATTTGACCCACTCAAGTGCAATATTAGACAAATAACTTAGGCATTAACCAATCTGTAGTGTGTTTTGTATTACTTTAAACAGGGTAGTTAATTTAACTCAGGGTAGGGTATTATTTTCATATATGAGTGTTGGTAAATGTCTCTGCTCTTTCTTGTATGTATTGGGAGTAGTATTGTATTTGTTAGTTATGTTTATTCCTCTACTTGTATGTGTTACTTCACTCTCCTTTGTAATCTCAAGAATTGAGCTGATGCATGAAATTTCATTTAGGCAACATGTGTGCAGTTCTAAATGACAATAAAATTTACTTTGACTTTAACTTTTGTCAATGCAGGATGTTTTCCTTTACTATGGATTTTATTTTATCTGTATTTGTTTTCCAGGGTAGAACACTCATCTCCGTGGACCTTTTTCAGACTCAGCCCAAGAACAATGTCTAATTAAGTGACTTGCTCAGTCACACAGTTAGGCAATGGAGGCTGTGGGAATCAAACCTTGCACCACTGAACCACTAGAAACTACTCATTAACTTGTAAGCGGCTTTGACTGTCACTGTGCCAATATACACTGGTGCTAGCTGCCACAATAAAAAATACAGGTCAACAGCCTACACAACCTTAGTAAACTAAAATACAGAGTCCTGACATCTTTGTAATCTCATTATTTTACATATACCCTTCCAAACAGACCATCAATTCTTTCCTAGAAAGTGATTTCACATAAATGCATGAAAGCTGACTACAATTGTTCATAGTTAAGCACATATTCTGGAAGGGGCACAGTGAGGGAGGAAGTGAGATGAATAAAGACTGCACAAGAGACAATGGATAACTTTCCTAGGAACAGGTCAGGAGTGTACCACGCTCCAGTGAGAGTGGAGGCTTCACCGTTAGCTCAAGTTCCCCTGAAGGATCAGAATGCGTCTTTTTGACTGGTCTGTTTCTCCGCAGGGCACAGCACAGCATTCAGTTCACTACTTGTCAGTGTTGGACCACTGACACTGCTCTAAAGCACAATCCAGAGAAGACAACAGGGCACTATGAAGAAGGTGAAAGTCCACAAAGTCCTTTTTTATCTAACTTAACGATTCCATCCACTCCACTGACTAAAATTCACTGGCTCCCGATGATATAGGCTGTACTCATTTCATCAGCCTCTGATGAGAGTAGACGTTTCATCTTCAGAGCTACCAGAGTTTGGATTCCACCGAAGGACTGCCATTCCTGTTTTTGATTGCCCAACTTCTACAGGGGCGCAGGCCTGATTTTTCCTTGGCCAGCTTCTATGAAGTCAGAGCCTTAGAGACTTTAAATAACTGTAGGATTGCTTGCTTCAGTGTATGGCTGCAGAAGACAGATTTGCATATTAATCATTCATTTCTTTATTAAATGAAACCAGACTTTTGTAGTTTGCTGGCATCTATTCATTGGGTGTTCTGCTGTCATTTTGTGCTCATATTTTATCTCATTCTGTGCATATTTACTGATTATTGCTTTATAAACTGAACCCCTTTTAGTACCATTTGCTGCACACTTACTGTCTGCCTGAATATTTAGCTGGTAACCACTCATTAGTTGCCCACTGTGCATTGCTTTATCCAGCGTACCTATTACAGGTGCTAACTTGTGCTTAGTGTGATTTACCTGCGTGGGTCCCTAACCATGGTCAGTTCGTCAGTTGTGCTGCTCTTGTATCTCAACTTAACCTTTTGCTTCATTCAGCTGTTACTGTCTATGACAATTCAACTGCTACTCACTGCCATACAGAGCCGGATCATGGTCAAATGGGGCCCTAGGCAGGATACGAGATCAAGGACCCCCACACACACATAAAAAGCAGCACCACCCCCCCCCGCAGCCATTCCAGTGTCCCATTTCATGGCTTCTCCTGAGTTATCATAAAAGTACAGTTGTGTACACTTACCATAAATGTAGATGTTCGAGTGTATTCACTGTTGCAGTCATTACATTTGGGTAATCTGCTGGCAGGTTGCCCTCAGTCGGCCTGAATTCCAAAGTCTTGGGTCCTGCGTCAGTTGCTGTCTTCTCTTCCATGACGTCAGGCCATCAGCGGTATAAAACATGCAGCCGACGCCATTTTCTTTAGTCTTTCTTGCCATGCGGTGCCCGAAGCAGAAGCATTTAGCAAGTGCCGGTCGGCCGACTACTGAAATATTCCAGTTTGAGTTTCAGAACCGAAGTCTTCACTAAAGCTAGTGGGGAAACTTTTTTCTTGCTTTTTACCGATGTCAGAAAAAGTTAATAATTGTATTACTTGTGGGAAGCAAATACCTCATAAGGATTTCCATTGATACTGTATTCCTTGCCTAGGCCCTGATCACAACGTGCCTGGCTGTCAGTTTTGTGCTAGATTTAACCAACGCACTACTAAGCGTCGGTATATTTTTGCATCAAAGTATTTTGGAAACAGATTTAACTACCCAGAAATGTCGTCGGATAGCAATCCGACTACCGGAGTACATAAAAAACGCAAAGAAAAGGACAGAGAAAGGCAGTCGAGATCCAAAACCGACAACGAAGCTATGTCTAAGCCAGTCGCCAGTTCGCCGGTAATCAGTGAGGTGCTTTCGCAGCCCCTGATACCCGCTACCTTCGAGTCCCATGTGGAGTCCGGCATGCCGCAAAAAAACGCAAAGAAAAGGACAGAGAAAGGCAGTCGAGATCCAAAACCGACGACGAAGCTTCTTCTAAGCCAGTCGCCAGTTCGCCGGTACTCAGTGAGGCGCTTTCGCAGCCCCTGATACCCGCTACCTTCGAGTCCCATGTGGAGTCCGGCATGCCGCAAGCTATTCAGGGTATTGGACCAACGGATGTATCTCCCTCGGAGAGGGATGCAAAGCCTGTTCCATAGGAGAAGCACTCTCTGGGACACACATCTGTCTCTCCATCACGTTCTGTTTAAGTCACAGACAACATTCCGGCCATAGGCCTTATATTTCTGGTACTGTCTGACTTACAAATATGCAGGAGATTCATAAGTGTGAGGTTTGTGGATGTCTTGTACGCCAGGCCTAGATCACCATTCGGCAATCTATAACAGACTGAGTAGAGGGAAACGGCTTTAAGATGCTCTGCATATAGCAGGTTTATTACACCTTGTATTCTTTTTGCAAGGAACCTCTGAGGTGGCCATTTGGTGGTTGATGGTAAGGCTATTGTCTATGTGATACTCAGATCCAGTTCCAGAACTGGTTCTCTGCCTTATACCTATTACTTACCAGGACAGACTCCAGTGCCCCCACTACTCTGAACAGGAAGGTAGGTACACAAAAAATTAATATATAATAAGGGGGGGTTTGTCTGGGTTAATGCCCTTCATTCGTTACTATGAGCTGCAATATCTGAGGCAAAGTGTAAGTGTGTAAAAGGAATATTCTTCATGCTGAATTGTTGATAAATGAGAATGTCAGTAAACTGCCACAGATGAAAGCAATGTCAGCATCAAACATTTCAAGGTCATTTAGATATGCTATGAAATAACACCCCCAGCTGACAGTACTTGGTGTTATGGAAGGACAGCACTTTATATACTACTCTGTGCAATACCTCCTCCCCAAATTACATGGTTACTATCAACCTAGTGTTAGCTTTAACCCCCAAATTAATAAAAAGAATGCTCAAATAACTTTCTACCACACTGTGTAGTGCCTGCCAAACTGTAGCAAAAAGCAGATAAGATACAGAAACTTCTGGCATCTAGCAATGTCTATCCAAGGCAAGGATTCAAAGGCCAAGCTGTCATTCAGTTCCTTATTCCCTTCCAGCAATGGCTTCTTGCCCACATATCTGCAGGTTATATTGCAGCTGATGTCACACGTTTATTATGAATGGGATCAAGATACAGCAGACACTGTGGCGATGTGCCAAGTCTGACTTGCACGTGAGCACAGAGAATCGACACCGAGATGTGAGCACCAGTATTCAGAGTCACAGCTGACAGGACAGGGAGCAGGAAAAGGCAGAATATAGGGGTAACCCCATATAGAGGTAACTCTGTAACCTTGTCTGTGCATGAACAGAGCAGCAAAGCAAAAAGGTAATTCAGTATTAATCTTAAACTTGGATTCCATCAGGTTTTTCAAGAAATTAAACCAACCACCATAAGAGAAGTCTGCCTTACAAACAGTTCAAAACTGGTACACAACAGTACTGTCTCAAAAACTATTCTGGACCTAGTACCCTGATGGGGCCTTACAATCCATTTTTATATCTTTGTCCCTCAGCAAAATATAAAGTATGAGAACTGTGTCTGTTCTTTGGATATGCAAATGTAATTCAGTCATGCATTCCCTGATTACCTAGTTAATCCAGGTCAGTATGACATGGAAAAAAAAGCCTGCCCAGCAATCAAAAGACAGAGATAATTATCCTGAACAGGCTGTCAGGCTCTCACAGGATATACACACAGGCTCACACAGACATGCACACTTACAGGTACTGTCTCTGGACTGTGGAAAGAGACTGGAGGATTTGGCAAAATCTGACATGGATAATAGGAGGATGGTGCACTTTGCAGGTGCGGCATCCCAGCGGAAAAACACACTGGCAAACCAAGTGCTGGGAGAGAGCAGGGCTAAATCACTACACCACTGGGTTACTATAAAGAAGTACAGATAAACTTAGAAACTAAAACATAACACAACAGTGATGTAAAACACAATCAAAATGTTACACCGCGGTACTAACTCTGCAGGCGGCACAGTGGCGCAACGGGTAGCACTGCTGTCTCATAGCAACAGGTTCACTAGTTTGGTTCTCACCTGGGATGCTTTCATTCTGGAGTCTGCATGACCTCCCTTTGTTCATGTGAGTTTCTTTGGGTGTTACAGTTTCCGCCCACATTCTAAATACATACTGTACAGTTTATCGGCAGACTCTAATTTTCCCATAGATTGCGTGCATGCATGCGTGACATGGAAGAAAGACCTAGCAACCTATTTCCATTTCCTTTTTGCCTTGAAAACTCGGTGTGTAGCAGTGGCTGTCAGCAGGGTCACTCAAGAGTCGGATGCAGCTCATTACACAGCAAGCAATTACTTCTGCTCCCCATTTAATTGTTGTTAAAGTAATTTTTGTTCCACATAATTAGAGTTCATCTGTCCCTATCCTACTGTCAACTACTTGACATGTTTAGAACCCTTCAACTTTCACAACTACCCTAGTCTTGCAATTTATACAAATGGCCAACTCCACTGCGCAGGGTGAAACAGAGCTCAGTATTGTCGAATCGGAGCTTCTGTGTGGGGTTACATGTTCTTCTGTGGAATGTAGTACCATTCCCTGAAGTTTAGTAAGGTGAATGTTTATTCCACAAACACACAATTAGGTTGAAATATATTTCCTCAAAATTACTATTTGCACCCAGGTCTGCTTAGCGCTATATAACCTTCATAACCCTGTGTTTGTTAGGTTTTACTTATGAGCATGTTCTATGTTTTGATGGGTTGTGGACTGGTATAATGGTTAAAAGTGTTTACCTCACAGACACCAGGTACAGGGTCTGTGTCTCAACTTTGGGGGAAATTAGCTAGGATTAAAATAGCCCACAAATACAATTAGCCCAGTACATTACATACCTATGATGTAGTTTGACTATGTTGTTTCTGAAATGCCAGGGTATGGGACAGTTAAAAGCTATTTTTAACAACTTTATTCAAATACCTTTTAAGACATAGGTGCACGGGAGCACACACACACACACACACACACACACACACACATTAATAGAAAAGAAAACAATCCATGTACCAACTGTCTTTCAGTCTATTACATAAACTGCTCAACTCCTGCCTTCCTTTAAACCTCACTTCTCCTCCTGAACATTATTCTGCAAATATTGTTCCCACAAATTCCATTTATTTCTAAGCACTTAACTCCTTCTCTTTTCTAAAGATCCCTCTTCCAGTTCTTTTATCTCTCTTACAATATTCGATATTTCAAAAACAACTGGTACAGATTTTGATTTCTATTTTACCGTAATTGTTTCATGGCAGCCACCAGAATTAAATTTTACAAAGCCGTACTATGTCTAGGTAATTCAGATCTCACTTCAGAGCTCAAAAAAAATAATTTCCTAGTTGCATTCATTTGGCCTCCCAATACTTCTGACAAAATACTCCGTAGGGAATTTTTAAAATCCGCCAAATCATTACACTTCCAAAAAACAGATTCCCCGTTACCACTTTCTTCCACATCACTCCTCCAACATGTGCTATCTACCTCACAAAAAATTATTTGAAATCTGCTTTGGGTACAAGAATACCTATGTAAACACGTGCAAGCAAAAATCCTAAACCTTCTGGACTTTGTTGCATATTTGGGAACAATACAGATGTCTTCCCATGGTTCCCTTGTAAACTGCTTTGCCAGTCGCTCTTCTCATTCATTTGTAACTTCCTCCGATTTATTCCTATAGTTATCATGCACTACTTTATAAGCTATACTAATTATCATTTTTTTTTAACAGCAGCTTCTGTTCTAGATTCAAATAAAAACTCTACCAGAGTAGGGCAGTGTGAAGCTTTTGATTGCAAACAGAAACTCTATGTTGGATGGCGCAGTGGTGCAGCGGTAGTGTTGTCACCTCACAGCAAGAGGTTCTCCAGTTCGATCCTTGACTGGGGTGCCTTCTGTGTGGAGTCTCCATGTCCTTCCTGCATTTGTGTGGGTTTCCTCCAGGTGCTCCGGTTTCTTCCTATATTACAAAAGCATGTGTCTGGAGCGTTTCTCCCCAGGCATCCGCTGAAAATTGGCTTCATTCCAATTCAGACTTCCCCGGTAAACAAATGTTAAAAAAAAAAATAAAATAAATGTTTCTTCTGAGGTTGATGTTTATGACAGTCATTTTCACTGATGTAACTACACTTGACTACTGTAGCTGGACTTTTTTTTTTTTGCTCTTCTGAAACACCAGTGCACATGGTAGTGACAGCTCGTGACAGTTTGGCTTTTTATGCAGATTTGCCATGTTACTCATGTAAACATTGACTATTGATTCACATAAGAGTGCCCCATGAAAACTGTTGATAAAATACAATTTTCAATTGGACTTCCAAGATGGCAGCACATTGGTTAACAGCTTAGTTTCAGCTCTCCCAGTGTGAAAATAAGAAACTGAGAAATAACAGCCAGTGTTATTGTCATCTTCAATAAAATTCAGTCATTGGTTAGTAAGTACACTGACTGTATGCCAGTAAAGAAGAAATTTAAAAAACATTTAAAAAAATCAACCAGAAGAGGTGAGGTGAAAATGCTGACTGGGAAGAATCCTACAGCTGTTCAGCAAAAAGCAGTTTGGGACAAGAGATGATTTCCAGTAATTTAGACAAAAAATAAATCAAATGTACTCAGAGCTGATTAAAATAAATAAAACATTGAAGGAGTATACAAACTCAAATAAAAGGCTAGAAAAAGCATTTACTAGCTAATCAGATTAACTGATGAGCAATGCAAAAATCAGTGGTTGAAATGAAGAAAAAGCTGAGCGAGTGTGAGGCTTCTCACGAATGGCTGTTTCAAAAAATAGTACGGTTGGAAAACAGAATGCTCAGAGAGAAAACCTGAAATTTTTGGTTGTGCCAGAGAAACTAGACGGAACAGACTGTACTAATTAAAAAAAAAGCACAAATAAGCAACTGACCTGGTATTCCACAGCAGGATTTGTTAATTGAAAGTGCACATTGTATGTATGCTCCAAACATGGAGAAAGCAGCCAATACCTGTAATAGTAAAGATGTAATCATACCAGTAGAAAGAGTATAAGCAGCTTCCACCTCTGCCATTTGTAACTTCTTTTTTACTACCAAAGTGTCTTGTCTGCTTGCATTTCTACTGTAAATATCTGAACATAATCTACATGATTGCTATTCTACTCTGTATATAAATATTCTGCTCTTGTTTTGTACTACTCTGTAAAAAACGTTTTTTCTTTTGTGGAGCTTTTCTCCCCGGGCCTCCACTGTAAATGGATCTAGTCCAGTCCGAATTTCCCTGTTAACAAATGTAAAATAAAAATAAATAAATAAATAAATTATAGCATAAAGGAAAAGTATTACAAATTGGAGATAGCAGCGTGTTTGTGGAAAATGACTATTCACTGTACACCAGGTAGAAGAGACGCACATTTATTCAGGAATTACGGAATGCCAACATGCAGGTGTGAGATTCAAGCTGCTCTATCCAGCTGTCTTCAGAATATTTTTCCTGGGGGATCAAAGACATTTTTTAATGAAGAAAAGGCTAAGGAGGAAATAAAAAAGTTTAACCAACAAAAAAGAGCTTCTCATTCTTTTGACAATAAAGTTCATACAGAAACTTTGCCAATGAAATCTTTTCTAATGTTCCGATGGAAAAATGTATTTTATTTATTTTATTTAACATTTGTTGACTGGGAAAATCCAACTAGGACAGAGATTATTTTCAGAGGAGGCCCGGGGAGAAACACTCAAGATGCAGGTCTTTGGAATGTGGGAGGAAACAGGAGTATCCGGAGGAAACCCATGCGAATGCAGGGAGGACATGCAGTCTCCGCATAAAAGAAACCCAGCCAAGAATTGAACTGAAGACTTTCTTGCTGTGAGGAGACAATGTTAACCTCTGCACCACTGTACCACCAAACACAGAAAAATTCTTGAGAGACAGAAAAAAGCACAAGAGTTGACTAGAAGAAACAGGAGTACCTTGGACTTGAACCAGTGTCTAGTGTTAGGAAATGGAGATGAACAGGATGAAGATCAGCAACAAAGAAATTAGTGAAGAAATGGGAGACTATGAAGCATCAATCACATTTGTAAAATATGGCTTTGCAAGAAAAAGTGGCTGAGAAAGATTGGATTTTTGTTGACTTTGTTAAACTTGTGGGGAGACAGAAAAGCATACACCCCACTTCATGTCATTAATGTTTGGAAGGACAGTAAAAGGGTAAAGAAACCAAGTAAAACTATTTTTGTTCGTATTCTTATTTCTATAAAACATTTCATGATATAAACTGCATGTCATATATAGTAAAGCAGTTTTGTGCAGTGTGTAGTCAGGATATTTTAAATGAGGGGGGCATTTCAGTGACCACTGTATGTGTTAAAGATATTAAAATAAACAGATACTTTTTTAGTTGTAAGAAACATAGCCTTTACAATATGACAAGAAAGTCTAGACAAAAACAAGTTTAATGTTAATATGGTGTGACCTTGGACTGCTGGGGTGGGGTGTGGTGTAAAACTGCACTGATTATGTGATTTGCAAAACTAAGATATTTACTTTTATTTATACAACGGTGAATGTCTAGATAAATGCCCTTGGCTTAAACTATGAACAAGTGTTTCGGTGAAAAATAAACTTTGAAATTGTGTGACATGAATAGCAGTCTCCCTAGAATGTCTTCATATTTTAATGCATTTAATACAGCACTGTGCAATTCAGTTTTATTTAAAATAACCACTGCACTTTATCTTAGGGCTAAAAGTTACTGTTTCTGAAAGCATGCAAGTTGTTTTTCACGTCTGGGAGGGGAATGGAGATAAGAAAAGAACAGACAGTGATTAGTGTAAATGGGAACACAGGCTGTAGCATGGGTAACCTTAATTTTGTATAGCTAATGCCTGTGGGTGCAGCTGTCAATTTGAGGCAATTGCTCCTACCTGGAGGGTTAAACTTCATTTTTTAAGTTGTACATAGTTTTGTGAAATGTTCTAAGTTAATTGAGGGATGGTGGTGTTCGGAAATGTACTTCGTTTTTTTTTGTTTGTTTGGAGATATTTATTAAAACAAAAAGTCTTGAAAATGTGACATGGGTTTGAATAGAGAAGAGAAGAAACCACTATGTAAAAGATCAACCTGCCAAATACTAGTGTACTCATAGAACACCATAGTTGGAAATACACATTAAAAAACTGACATGTATAATGGGTGGGAACAACTTTTTATCATAATGGCTCTGCTGTCCATATTATTTTCGAATGTAAATGACAGACAAAAAGGAAAGAGTATTGAATTACATTAAGAAATGTAGAGTGCAAATAGCAGAGCTGCAAGAGAAACATTTGGAAAGAAATGAGCATGTGAATTTGACAAAGAAAGGATTTCTGGATGGATATTCAGCAGAATATCAGGGACAAAGAAAAGGGAAGAGATTATACTAATTGCTAGAGGGGCTCCAAATGTCACAGAAGAGGAAAAATACAATAATGGCAGATGTGTGGTAGTAACGGTCTACTGGCAAGGGAGGAGAGTTATGCTGGCATGTATATGTATTCCACCAAAATCTGCTATTATGAAGCTTAAGAAAAATTTGGGAGAAATAATAAACTTTCAGCAGGGAATATTACTTATAGGTGGGGACTGAAAATTGATTTTGTAATAGGCAGGATGTATCAGGGGGACCTAGAAAGAAAAACATAACAAAAAATGGTAGATTTCTGAAAAAAATTATGAAAATATTTGGTACATAAATTATATTTCACATGAATGTGTGCATTTAATTGAAAGCTTAGACATACATCCAATAACAATTTCAGACCATGTGCCGATAACCCAAGATAAAAATGCATGGTAAAGAAATAAAAAAAAACATTGGCAGTTTCCCACCTACCTGTTAAAAAGAAAGGAATTTAAGAAATTAGTAGTGAAAATTATTTGAGAGTTATTAGGGAAGATAGAAATATCTTCAGAAATTATAGCTAGTGAGAGATAGTGGGATAAAATGAAAACAGAGTTGAAAAATAGGGTAGAAATAAATGGGAAACCTATATGGTTAAAAAGTAATAGGAATTATTTAGAGGGGCTGACAAAGTTTAAAGTATTGCAGAATAATGGGAATCGCACAGAACAAGAGGAGGTGCAAATGGAGGGTGCTAAAGAGAAAATAAGGGGCTACCTAAAAATATGCATAAATTACGAAAGATTGGTATTAAGCAACATATTTTTCGATAATTCTAGAGCACAAAATCTTTTAGCTCACCACTTAGGCAACAGAAAGTATTAAGGTCTGTCGCCAGACTTGGGTAGCCTACTTCTTCTTCTTCTTTTGGCTTTTCCCGGTTAGGGGTCACCACAGTGGATCAACTGTCCGCTCATGATTGGCAGTGAAGTTTTACGGTGTTGAGTTGTCAGCCCGGTGCCCAACCTTCCACAGAAGGCACACACATGCATGCACTCACGCCTAGGGCCACTTTTAGAGTGTTTAATCCACCTACAGCATGTCTTTGGGATGTGGGAGGAAACCGGAGCACCCGGAGGAAACCCACGCAACCACAGGGAGAACATGCAGACATCATACAGAAGGCACCCCCAGCCGATAATTTAACTGATGAACCTCTTGCTGTGAGGCAGCAATGCTAACCGCTGTACCACCGAGGCCAGCCTAGACTTCGGTAGCCCACAACAAGAAAAAATAACCGGATATCCTGTAGAGATATTAGAGAGATTTTTGTAATTTTATGAAAATTTGTATAAAGCAGAGAAATGTAAAAATCAAGAAAGGGTACAAATAGAAATATTTACGGAAGACTTAGTTATGCCAAGGGTAGGGGCAGGTGAGGCTCAACAACTAACACTTATTATAGGAGGATATGAGATACAAAATATGATGTATGATCAACATTCAGGAAAGTCTGTCATGTAACTCCTGGGCCCATCTCATTTGCTCACTCAAAAAAAAATGTATCTGCTTTTACTGTATTTGTGTTTCTTCCTACTTTATTTTGCTTTTGAGTCATCTTAATAGTACTCAATTGTATTTATCACTGCCTGGTGTAACTCATTCTAAGCCTTTTAGTTTAAGCACTTGGGCTTCAAACCAGTTGTTTTACATTAAGAAGGTTTGTGGTCTGCACTGTAGTGGCAGAACAGGTAGCTTACATCCTTTTAAGTTGGGAACTGCTGATTGAGGGCTCAGTGTCTGTTATTCTAAAAGTGTATTAATTCTGGTTTAAGCACTTGGGCTTCAGGCCAGTTATTTTACATTAAGAGGGTTCATGGTCTGCACTCTTGTGGGAGGAGAGGCTGGGCTCTGTCCTCTGAGCTGGGAATTTCTGGTTAAAGGCTTATAGTGCCTGCATATTTGAACTGCTTCTTACTGAAATTGGTACACCTTGTTTGCTGTAGCATAGACTAGAACTAGGCCTGCTGAATCTAGCTTTGTTTGTATAACTTGAGCACTAATCCAGGCATTCTTTAAAGTATTCAACTGTATTTACTACTGCTTGGTAGTAACTTGATTAAAGTGTAGCTATCATTCTAAGTCTTTTGGATTAAGGAAGGAAGGTTTGTGGCCTGCACTGTGGTGGCAGGACAGGTAGCTTACATCCTTCTAAGTTGGGAACTGCTGAAAGAGGGCTCAATGTCTGTTATTTTAAAAGTGTATTAGTTCTGGTTTAAGCACTTGGGCTTCAGGCCAGTTATTTTACATTAAGAAAGGTTGGTGGTCTGCACTCTTGTGGGAGGAGAGGCTGGACTCTGCCCTTCTGAGCTGGGAATTTCTGGTTAAAGGCTTATAGTGCCTGCATATTTGAACTGTTTCTTACTGAAATTGGTACACCTTGTTTGCTGTAGCATAGACTAGATCCAGGCCTGCTGAATCTAGCTTTGTTTGTATGCTTGTTGTTTGTTTGCTTGTTATTTCCCTGAAACGCTAATTCCACCTAAAACACGGCTTTTCAGTGCTTCTGGGGATCCCTAGTGATATCTACGCAGCTTACTGTACTTATTTCCTTGTTTCACTTGAAAGAAAGTTACTGTTTGTCATTTTTGCATTTAAGTTACCTGTAACACATTGCATTTAAGTTACCTGGCACTTGCTCACTAAAGCAATTATATAAGTCAGCACTAAAAAATTAAAAGCACTACACCCTCACAAACTCCCCTTGAGTACCTTGTTCCCCATTGGCCCTTTTTTCAATTATAAAGGAATTCCCAATACTATTCTAGCATGTCCAAAGGTCAGTTGTCAATCTCCTCTCCGGTCCAGCTGGTGAATCTGGTAATTTTGAGGCAATGTTACAACTGCCTAATGTACACAGACAACCCTCTCCTCCTTCCAACAAATTCCAACACATGTGAGAGATGCAACCATATAGCCAAACTGGAGGCTAAGCTCTCTCAACTCAGTACTGGCGTAACCAGTCAGGAGGAGAAGGAAACCACACTCACTACGATTCCAGTCTCACATAGACCTACCACGACAGCAAACCAAACACATAAACACACAAAAACATACTCGGAGGCTCTAAATAAAAATCTGCCTAAGCAGCAGAGACCTCCAAAGCAGACACCCAAGCAACCGTTACCCCAAAACAAAACACGTGCAACACATAGCTCACAAAGCCAGTGTGCCGAACAGTCACAGCCCTTAAGGCTAAACAACACACCTGATACACTTGTAATAGGTGACTCTATCGTCAGGCACACTGACGTCCCGCTCACCAGGCTGAACAAGGAGAAGGTCATGGTGAGCTGCCTGTCGGGCGCTAGGATCCGCCACATAACACAAGCACTCAGGTCACTCCAAGGCAAGTACAAATCTGACTCAGTCATTGTCCAGGTTGGTGTGAATGACCTGAGATGTACCTCCCTGGACTACATGAAAAGAGACATAGAGGAGCTCTCTGAGCATGTAGCCCAGGCCAGTATGACCCTGACCTTGAGTAGCATCTTACCCTCACCAAGAATGATGCCACAATATGAAGACAAGATGATCAATTTCAACAATTAGCTTAAGTATTAGTGTCATTCAAAGGGGATCCAATGCCTGTCAGCCTGGGAAGACATGCTCGACAAGCCGCGATGCTTCGCTAGGGACGGCTTGCACCTGTCACCCCTGGGCTTTCGGATATTGGCAAAGGCTCTGGCTTCCCCCATAGTGCCTTTTTTAGGCAAGGCTCAAAAGACAAACCTACCTCCATAGGTATCACAAGGGATAAGAAACTAAGAGTAATGCTACTCAATGCCAGAAATTTAAACATCAAGATGCACGCACTCGAAACTCTCCTTAGCATGGAGAACATCGATATCTGTGCAGTAACAGAAACCTGGTTCAAGGCTCCTGAGAGCACCCCAGCACTACCAGGTTATACCTCATACCATGCTTTTCGGCCCCAAAACTTGGACCGAGCCACAAAAGGAGGGGGGTATCAATATTCGTCAAAGATACCCACACCTCCAGGTTGGTGGCACAGCACGAAGCATCAGAGACTATCCATGTGCAACTAACAGTGGGTAAAACTGCCTTCCAATTTATAGCCTGCAAAATATGAAGGTCTCTCCAAACACCATTATATTGGGCAACTTCAACTACCCAAACATAGACTGGGAGCATTACTCTAGCTCTAACACCCTAGCCCAAAGGCTCCTAGAATATTTAAACTCATATGCTATGGAACAACGTGTTACCACTCCCACAAGAGGGGAAAACATACTGGACCTGATCATCACCAACATGGGGACTCTATGCTCCAGACCAGAAGTGTATCCCTCACTGGTAAGATCAGACCATAAACTAATCTCACTGGATATTCACATCCCGACCCCACCCCCTGCCCAGAAAACCACAGTGAAAAACTTCTTTAAAGCAAATTTCACACTCCTCAAAACCGAGGTGGAATCCTTCAAAGCCCCCGAGCCTGTGGAAAATACGGCCCAGACCACAGAATCCTTTATAAATGCATTCTATGAACACCTTCAGGAATGCATGGATCATGCAATCCCAAATAAAACCAAGACCCAATCCTCCAAAGGCAGACGTCCTGTCTGGTGGACCCCAGCCATAAACAAACTATACAATAGAAGGAGGAAGCTACTACATGATAGAGCAAAATCCCAAAAAGGGAAGGCATCTCTGATCAGTATTAGCAAAAAACTATGGGCACTCATAAACTCATCTAAGGCCAGCTTCGAGAGAAAAATTGCACAGGACACTAAGGATAATCACAAGGCTTTCTTTAGTTATGTTAGGAACCTGGGTGGGAATTCCCAGATATGCTCAGAATTAGTCCAAAATGACAAAAAATACATCGAACCCACAGACATTGCCAACATCCTAGCTGACAGGTTCAGCGCAAACTTCTCCACCAAAAAGGCAAATATCTATCCCAGCAGAGTGCTGCCCCCCTGACATCTCAGATGCTCAGGTAAGAGCCGCCCTCTCCAAAGCAAAAAACACAGCATCAATGGGACCAGACGTTGTCCCGGGCTGCTTCCTACATGAACTCCAAGAAGAGCTAAACCCAAACATAAAACTACTGTTCAATCTCAGCCTTACTACAGGATATGTACCCAAAGAGTGGCATACAGCAACAGTTGTCCCTCTCCACAAAGGTGGTGTCTCAACGGATCCTGGAAACTATCGCCCCATAAGCCTGACTAGCTTGGTCTGCAAAGCTATGGAAAGGATCATCATGGACCTCATAAATAAAGATATTGGGGACCTACAGACACTGGATCCTACCCAGTTCAGCTTTGTTAAGGGCAGATCCTGCCTCTTAAACCTGGTCGATTTCTTTGAAACAGTCACCAAGGCCATTGACGAGGGGAAGGTGGTCCACACAGCCTACCTGGACCTCACAAAAGCCTTCGATACAATACCCCACTCGGGCATTATAGATAAGCTCACCAGCTTAAATATAAACCCCTATGTCACTAGATGGGTTGCAAACTGGCTCAAGGACAGAACCCACATGGTTAGAATTTCTGAAGCCATGTCAGACTCCAAACCAGTTACAAGTGGCACCCCACAAGGCGCAGTTCTGGGACCTCTCTTGTTCGGTATATATTTCTCGGAGGTACAGGCCAACACGGAAGGACTGTGGCTGACTAAGTTCGCAGATGACTGCAAATTGGGCGCCATTATCGACTCTCCAGCCGACACAAGCATCCTTCAAAAGGGCCTCATAGAAACAGACAACTGGTGCCAGAGCCATGGCCTCAAGCTAAACGCCAAAAAGTGTATAGTCATCCCCTTTGGCAAAAACAAAATGCCCACAAATTGCCACATAGGTGGTAATCCATTAAGTACAGAAGAAGTATTTAGGGACCTGGGGACCCAAGTTGATAGCAATCTCTCATTTGACAACCACGTGGCCAAAGTGGTTAGAAAAACATTTTATATAGCCCACCTAATCATAAAGGGATTCACATCTAAATCAGGGGAGGTCATCATGCCTCTTTACTCATCCCTCATCAGGCCCATAATTGAGTACAATGCCCCTTTTCAGATGTACCTTACCAGACACCTGCAGCAACTGGAAAGACCCCAAAAGTGCCTCACCAAGAGGATCAAAGGGCTCAAATAGATGCCATATGCTGCCCGGTTAAAGAAACTCCAGCTCTACTCAGTGGCATACCGCCTGCTCAGAGGCGATCTGTGCCTGACGTACAAAGCCATGTCCACCCCGGAATTAAAGGACATGCTGCACCTCAGAAAATCCAAATCCCATCGAGCTACGCGCTCGGGAGACTTGAACCTCAGCACTGAAATAAATAGGACATGCTGGAGGGACAGATTCATAACCCATAAGCTCCCTTCACTCTGGAATAAAATCCCAGTCCAGGTTAGGCAGAGTCCCTCATTGACTCTCTTCAAGAGGAATCTTGATGAGTGGATGGGAGATCGTAGGTTTACCCCTTTTACCCCTGGTATCACTTCTGTGTCGCTGTTAGACAGAGGCACAGTATACTAACCTCAAAAAAAGGCATAGCAAAATTAATTTAAACTGGGTGGCGAAAGCCAAACACACTCTGGCTAGGCTTATAAATGCCCTAGGGCAGATAGCTTAGTATGAACCTATGAATACAAGCTATTCCTATGAAAGTTTAGAAGTTAGGAGGGGAAAATAATGATCTGGATGAATGTAACACCATTTTAAATGGAGGTGAAGCACCAGTGTCCTAGAAAGAAAGTTGTGGTGGCTGTATTACCCAAGGATAGTAAAGACCCATCAGACCCAGCTTCATATAGATCCAGTTCAACTTTAAACCATGACTGTAAAGTGTACACTTCTATACTAGCTAAAAGAAGAGGAAATGCATTGCCAAAATTGACAGATCTGGATCAATGTGGTTTTGTGGAGGGGAGGCAATTATCCTACATTTACAGAACAATGGTGATCCAGAGGGAAACAGAATGTAAGAAAATACCTCTGATGTTAATGGGTCTTGATGTAGAGAAAGCATTTGATAGAGTAAGCTGGGATTTTACGAGTAGGGTAATGGATGTATTTGCATTCCCTGATACAAGAATAAGGTTAACTAGGAGGATACAGAAGGATCGTAGCTAAGAATTACAGTGGGAGGGGTCCTCTCTAACAATTTGTGTTTGAGCAGAGGAACCAGGCAGGGGTGTCCTATTTCCACTTTATTTGCTTTATACTTAAGAGCCACTGGCAACGAAAACAAGGGACTCAGAAATGTAAGGATGTAATTTATATGGTAATCAAGAAAAGTTGGACTTATTTGCAGAGGATATTATTCTGTACCTGATAAATCCAGAAAAGGATATCTCAGGGTTGTGGAACATCTTGAGACAGTTTCAAGTCATTTCTGTATGTAAAATTAATCAAGATAAGATACAGGCTATAGCTGTAAATTATGTACCGGCACATGACTTGGTTCAGCAGCAACCATTTTTATGGGGGCACAATACGATGGAGTATTTAGGCGTGTGGCTTAAAAAGGCTTTGGTTATGGCAGCTAAGGATATGTGGGAAGAGACTAAAAAGATAACACAAAACCGAGAAACTGTAAACTCTTCTTTATGGATATGGATAGTAAGATACAAGCAGTTAAATGTTTTTCAAATTTCAAACAGTGTGTGCGCATGTCAGCTGCTTGGCACAGGGACACAGAGCACTAATTTCACAGACAGGGTGGTGGAGGACTTGACTTGGAACCCTCAGATGAGGACTCAACTCTATAGCTGTGTCGGTGGGGAGTCTTATTTGGGACCTGGAGAGAGAGAGAGAGACAGAGTGTGAAACCCAGCCCCAAGACGGGAGTGTGTTCTTAAGGGAAATTGTGCTTGGTGCAGAGAGCTGCATCTGAAAGCACTGTGTATATCTATTTTTGTTCCAAGTGAACATCCCTCGCAGTGGTGAAGATTGAGGCTCCTTGATTACTGTCCCAGAGAAGGGACATTACAGGTGGGATTCTGGATGCAGATCCTTAAGGAGAATAAGAATGGTCATACATAATATTACATTCATAAAGTAGCAGAAAGTATTCTAAGTACAAAGTCAGCAAGGGAATGAAAAAAGGAGGAGATTTTGTCAATAGGGATGACTACAAGTTGGGGTACAGAAAATAGGCAAGACTGGGCTGGAATTTACTGCAGAAAACTGGCAAAGTAACCACAGTATTGGAAGCAAATAACGAGAGAGGGAAAAGGTAAAAAGAGCGGGATAAGGCCAAGAAGACATTTGGATTGTAGGCTACAGACTGCCTTCCCTATCAAGGAGTGATATCAAAGTATAGGCAAAGAGAAAGGAATGGGAGAGCCCTAAGTGAAAGACCTGCACTGATTGAGTTTTTAATTGACTCTAGAATAGAAGCTGCTTTTAAAAAAAGATAACTAGTGGAGTGTATAAAGTGCTGCACGACAATTATAAGCCTCAATCAAGAGGAGGAGAGAAAAATTTGGAAAAGCAATAAATCTGTGGGAGGACATATGTAAGGCTCCCAAACATGCAACAAATAAAGTAGAATTATGTAGGTGTACTCTTAATAAAAAGATGACAAAACTTTTTTCTAAGAAATTACCTGCATACAAAAAATGCAAATTGCTAGAATAATATCAATATGATGGGGTGGAAAAATGCACTATGACACAAGTTACAAATTAAGATGATACACACAAACATTTTATATAATGGACAGAGCATTTTAAAGTTTATTTTAGATAGCAAAACTGACAGGTGTCCGTAAATCAGTACTCCAGGTACTGTAACAAACTTCTTGTGAAGCACCCATTCCATCCACATTATGACAAATCTTCATTTCTGTAATCGGCCACCACATCTCATAGTTTGCAGTGCACCAACAAAACACTTTTCTGACATCATATCAATGTAGCCAAGTATTGTGGTACTGTGTTGGTACAACAATTCCCCTTTGTCCCACCAGCACAGACGCATTGCACGCTACCCAGTCTAACTGCCACACTTGTTGGCTCTGTTTACAGGTGACGAACATTCGGTCACAAAGATGGCAAACAAATAAAAGACAATCCAAAAAGGGAATCTCTTCAAGAATGGCCAAAAACATTACCTTTATGCACATATTTGCTCCTGTTTGCCTGAAGAATGCTCGAACAGACAGCAGTATCAGTGTCAAATATCACTGTTACCAGGTAAAAAAAGAACAGCAGAAATTAAACCGGCATCAGACTTTAAATGCATGTCAATGACACGACAGAAAATAACAGTTGCGCTGTGACATTTTTCCCTTCATTCAATATTATTTCAATTGCATTCTAATGAAATGAGTTTTAAGACTTGCATTTCTGCTGAAAGACATACACATAATATGTAGAAATCTCACTAAAAAGGTATGTCAAGAATGCAGGTCAGTCTGCAAGGTACATGGCAATGGCATGCTATCTGCTATATTTTTTAATGAATTCATCCTTCTTAAGATAGTTCATAAACCCCTTGGCAATAACAGACAGGCACAGAGACTGTATGATTTATGTTTCATTTTGTTAGTTATTCCCACAAGACATGGCCAACAACCCTGGGTGGACAGCTTACGTCTGTTACAATGAATTTTAGAAATTTCAAACTTCGCAATTATCTGGTGCTAGCTGTGGGAACCAAACGTAGGCCTGATGGTTTACTTCATTTGTATTTTGCTTCCTTAGCTTAATGTGCATTACATATAATATTCTGTGCATTACATGTAATATTCTGTGCATTACATGTAATATTCTGTGCATTACATGTAATATTCTGTGCATTACATATAATATTCTGTGCATTACATATAATATTCTGTGTATTACATGTAATATTGCTATCAGACATATTGTGTCCTGGTGAAATAAACAAGGGTACCAATGGGGGAAAAATTATCACAGAGGGTTATTTTATTTTACATGAACAGAATAAAACTTATAAGAAAAAATGGCACGTTCAATACAGCACCACTTCATAAAGGAAACTGTCCCAAGTTAGCTAATCCAACATAGGGACTATGAGTATCAAACCTAGCCCGTTAGTTCACAGTACATAACTTTATCTATCAGACTGTGCTACCAGTCCCTCTGGGTAATGCCCTTTCCTGAATTAGTTTTTTTTCTAAATATATTAAGTTACAGCCACTGTAATGCAATACAAACAAGCTTATATAAAAAGAAAACATGAATATGGATACTATGAGGCAAATGGGTCTCTCCTGAATCAGTCAGTGTTCTTATCTTGTTTTTGTGCTCTGTAATCAGCATCACACTGACAGACATTTCTCTGAATCAGTCTAGCAGCACTCCCCACAAAGTACAGAATTCTCATCTATCCCAGCCACGTTCAAGTACCCTAGTATTTTTAAAATCTGCATCTGATCCTCAGTTTCTCCCTCTTCTTAACTGCAAATTTGATGCTTGACAAAGAGTTGCACGAAGTTGCTAAATATATGCTGAATCACTAAACATGATTCAGAAAGTGGATTCTGAATGCAGCCCTCACGAATATTTAATTAGGCAGTCTGATGCACTGTGCCAAGGCATTGAAATGTTGGATTCAGTAATCTATCATCCTAGTTTCATAAGCAAGTACTAGGCTAGCTGCCATTCTGGGCCATTGTAATCCTAGCTAACTTCCCTCAAAGGTGAGAATCAAACCTTGTACCCCGTGTCTGTGAAGTAAACACCTTAACCTTTATGCCAACCTCCAACCCTCAGGCAGGTAATGTGCCTCACTGGTGCTGAATATTCAGTGCATACCCAGGAAATGTATTAAATAACAAAACAAAGCTAACAATCTGTGTGCTAATACCTAATGTAGATACAAATGTGCTATTCATACAATTTAGGGGCCTCATGTGAATTCCAGTGTGCCTAGAAATAATGCGACATCATACACTGCACCAAATCTGCAGCTGTATCATGGAACCTTCATACGCCTGATAAAGTGTAACCCTAAATGGCTGATGTCTTGCATCACCATGATACGTTCTTGTACACTACAAATAAATCCATCAGTTAACCAGTAAAAAATCTGAACTTCTTACTTACTGGTGTTACACATCTTATTAAAATGCATGATACATTGTACCTAGCACTGGATTGCTCACATTTGTCCATTGCACAGCCATTACCATTTGAGGCTGCCACTTTGTATCCCAGCTGTGTGTGCTACAAATAAATACATTCATTAATAAATGCAGCCTAAACTACCTCCCATTAAGATATCAGTTTAATTTTGTGCAATACTGTAATGAACTACTAGCCTGTAAATAACTACTGGCTAAGTCAACTGCATTTACTGGGTACATAATCATAGGAGATTATTAGGCTATCGACCCGGAGGTCATTTTAAGCCTAGCCATTTCAACTCAATGCAATACCGTAGAGGTACTAATCAGTACCCAAGATTGAATTTAGTGATGACTGCCCATCTCCAGGAGGGTTGTGGGCACTACCCCTGGTAAGAATTTACTGTGCCCCATCCACTCGTCTAGGTTCCTCTTGAACAGTGTCATAGAGGTGCTCTATTTCACATAAATTGGTAGCCTGTTCCAAAGACGTGGAGAGATGGATTTAAGACGCAGGCCATACTTAAGTCCCTGGAATGGGTAGCCCTAGACCTATCTGATTTATGGATATGCAGTAAGTTCATTAGGTTTGGGTCTTGGGTTGCTCTGTAAGCCAGGCATAAGTCTCCCCTAAGTCTATACGATATGGAATATAGTGACAGCGATTTCAGTCGGTCTGTGTAAGGCACATTCTGGAGACCCTTGATCTTCTTTGTTAGAAATCTCTCAGGTCTAACTGCTGTAGATGCTTAGTACGGCACATACTGAATAGGGCATTATACTCAATTATTGGCCGGATAAGTGCCAAGTATAGGTGGGTTATAACTTCTTTTGCTCTCAAGGCAATGCCTTTACTAAACAAGTGAGCTATGTGGAAAGCTTTCTTTACAATAGTAGACAAGTAGTGGTCGAAATTAAGGTCATAGTCAACCTGTGATCCCAGGTCCCTTACCACTTAGGGTAGTCAGGGTATTGTTATTGATTCCATAGTGTGACAGGACATTGTTTTTTTGCTGGAGGGAATGATGACGCATAATTGCAAACTAAGGTGATTAGCATTACAATCAATGTGCAAAAACAAAGCACAATTCTGGTTTTACAGCACCTACTTTTTAAGGTTTTCTTGTTAGTACAAAGCAGTGGAATAACACAGAGGCACATTTTATGCACTAGGCTGAGGTACAGTACAGTACCAGTTCCTGCAACAATGTTTCTATAAAAAAGGAACAGTAATATACCAGTACCTGCTACAATGTTTCTACAAAGACTATGTCAGTCAATGACTTAATATATTAGGATTAGGGTAGGATACGGACACTGGATCCTACCCAGTTCGGCTTTGTTAAGGGCAGATTCTGCCTCTTAAACCTGGTCGATTTCTTTGAAACAGTCACCAAGGCCATTGACGAAGGGAAGGTGGTCCACACAGCCTACCTGAACCTCGCAAAAGCCTTCGATACAATACCCCACTCGGGCATTATAGATAAGCTCACTAGCTTAAATATAACCCCCTATGTCACTAGATGGGTTGCAAACTGGCTCAAGGACAGAACCCACATGGTTAGAATTGCTGGAGCCATGTCAGACTCCAAACCAGTTACAAGTGGCGTCCCACAAGGCTCAGTCCTGGGACCTCTCTTGTTCGGTATATATTTCTCGGAGGTACAGGCCAACACGGAAGGACTGTGGCTGACCAAGTTCGCAGATGACTGCAAACCAGGCACCATAATCGACTCTCCAGCCGACACAAGCATCCTCCAAAAGGGCCTCACAGAAACAGACAACTGGTGCCAGAGCCATGGCCTCAAGCTAAACGCCAAAAAGTGTATAGTCATCTCCTTTGGCAAAAACAAAGTGCCCACAAATTACCACATAGGTGGTAATCCATTAAGTACAGAAGAAGTAATTAGGGACCTGGGGACCCAAGTTGATAGCAATCTCTCATTTGACAACCATGTGGCCAAAGTGGTTAGAAAAACATTTTATATAGCCCACCTAATCATGAAGGGATTCACATCTAGATCAGGGGAGGTCATCGTGCCTCTTTACTCATCCCTCATCAGGCCCATAATTGAGTACAATGCCCCTTTTGGGATGTACCTTACCAGACACCTGCAGCAACTGGAAAGACCCCAAAAGTACCTCACCCAAGAGTATCAAAGGGCTCAAACAGATGCCATATGCTGCCCGGTTAAAGAAACTCCAGCTCTACTCAGTGGCATACCGCCTGCTCAGAGGCGATCTGTGCCTGACGTATAAAGCCATGTCCAACCCGGAATTAATGGACATGCTGCATCTCAGAAAATCCAAATCCCATCGAGCTACGTGCTCGAGAGGCTTGAACCTCAGCATTGAAATAAATAGGACATGCTGGAGGGACAGATTCATAACCCAGAGGCTCCCTTCACTCTGGAATAAAATCCCAGTCCAGGTTAGGCAGAGTCCCTCATTGACTCTCTTTAAGAGGAATCTTGATGAGTGGATGGGAGATCGTAGGTTTACCCCGGGTATCACTTCTGTGTCACTGTTAGACAGAGGCACAGTATACTAACCTCGAAAAAGGGCATAGCAAAATGTATTTAAAATGGGTGGCGAAAGCCAAACACACTCTGGCTAGGCTTATAAATGCCCTAGGGCAGATAGCCTGTAGGCTACTAGATTTAAGAGTGTATTAGCTCCTCCCTTTTACTGTGCCGCAGAACTGTGTTTAACAGTTCTAATACATTGTCAAATGAAGCCAAACTGGTTTAAAAAGGAAAAAAATCATTACATGCAGCCACGCAGGGGTATGGGGCAGCAAACTCCCCTAATGACAGCAGATGGGCCACACATTTCAGTTATTCTTAACCATTACACAAAAAGAAGCAAAAAAAGACTGCATATCTCTGGTTTGTACTTTGTTCAAGGAGATGATCTGGTATGCCTACATGGTCGACACACAATGCTAAGCATCATTTAATGACTCAATCTTGTACATTTACATTTCTGAATGACTGTACTAGCCTGCCCCATCAGTAACTGGAACAGAGTTACAAGCTGTTTTAGGAAAAACATTAGTTTATTAATTATCTCTAATTCTTATTTATGCTGAGTTGTAACTACTCCTTGCAGCCAGTTGCAGTTTATTTCCTGAATGCAATCCCAACTACAGATCTGGTATCCCAAGTCTGAACCCTATCATCCATTCCAGGAGTGGCCTTAGGTCAACTGGTGCCCTAGGCAAAAGGGCTCCATGGCGCCCCCCACCACACCACCCAGTGCCCTTATCCTGGTCTATCTACACCAAATAAATACTGGAAAAGTGCCCCTGCTAGAGCGGTGCTCTAGGCGGCCGCCTAGTTGGCCTATGCCTAAGGCCGGCTATGATCCATTCCCTTCAGAAAGGGTGACTCTGAGTGATTCATTTAATAGTAAGTAGTATTTGACAATCAAACATATCCAGGTATATACACCCTTGAGCCAATGCTCCTTTCATACCTTTGCAATGGAGGTCAACAAAGAATTTACAGATAACACTGCTACTTATTTTATGAACAGAATTAAAAGGGTTCCATTGTTTTCATGGCTGCTTAGGTCATTAATTTAATTAATTTAAGTATGTGGCATTCTTAACCCCCCACCAGGAAACTGTCAAGATCAGTGCATCTCTCAGGGATGGAGTATCTTTTATTTCTCTTTTATTTTAGCAGCACCAATATAATTCAGTCTCCTTCAGAAAAACTGTGAATGTCTCAAAGATGAAGCATCGAGAAATAAAGTCTAAAAAAATATATCATTAATATCTCCAGGTGTCAACTGCAGTCCACTAATAACAGGATTATGACAGTAACCATTCTTCTAAAACACCAAAGAAAACATACAAACTCTAGTCTACAAAGGAAAAAAAAACACCCTTTTCATTTCTTTATGTAATAACACTTGGGATTTGGTACAATTTGTAGTCCTTAGGAAGTAAGCTTGGTCACAGCCTCAGATCTATGTTAAGGTTAAAGGTTCTGCGGTCTAGTTCAAACTAACATTCTCAATTTCTTATTTCATCCAACATTTAACTCTTACATCACAAATTCAAAAAGCCTTAAAAACAAACTGGAGAGCTGCAGTGCTCTACAGTTTAAATATTTTTCCTTAGTTCAAAGAACAGTGTAAGGCAATTTTGTTTATCCAGTTGTACCTAACAGCAAAAGTTACTTTTCTAAAGCCATCCATAAACTGACCAATGGCTCTGTTCTTAAACACCACATAAAGGAAACTGTCATCAAAGCTAAGCTTCTAAATGGGCAAGAACCATGAATTTCTCAAAAAAAAAAAAGTATTTTCCCTTGCTTGTTGCAGTGCAAGATATATTAAAAAATGAAAAATGTTGAAAAGCATACACAGAACAATATCCCACCAAATGAAGAAAAATTTAAAACACACAATTTTAGTCCCAAATTAATTACTTTTCCTTATGAAATGAAGCCCCTCTCTCTCTCTCTCCGTTACATACATTCTCCGTTCCCAGTACAGGTAAATAACGCCACTTTTTAAAAGTATTTTTTTCTATAATTAAAAAAAAAAGGGACTGAGTGTAAGCCTGTGAGTCTTGGGATTTCTGAGCAAGTGCCACCAGTCAGTCCGGGGGGGGGGGGGGGGGGGTAACGAGTACATTATGAACATGTCTCTACCATCTGGCAGTTACTGCACAGATAGGATTAAGGCTACATACTGCTAACAAGGGCTTCCTGTGATCCAGGGTTTGATTCCTTCAGCCTCCTTTTCCCTACTGTGTAGCTCCTGGGCAAGTCACTTAACCACACAGTGCTCCTAGCCTGAGTCTAATAAAGATCCATGTAGACCAGTGTTCCACCCTAACTTAAATACAAACAAACAACATAAAGACATAATGTACCTCAGTCAGTTTGCACCTTTCCTGAGATGGGCAGTGCGAACATGGAGGGTGCTTGGGTTGTGTCTTCATGTCAGGACTCATGTCACACAAGAATGAAAGCAACAACCTGTGTGACTGCAAAGGAGCCCACCCCTCCCAACCTGAAAAGCATCACACCTACACTCTCCTGAGCGAGTGCACGCTCCACACAGAGCTCGAGTTCGGACAACAGGGTCAATGACCTTCATTGCTGATTCAAGGGCAAATCAGCCAACACCTGGCGATATATCCACTGTTGTTGGAAGAGGTAAATGGTACCCAACGCATCCAGTTAGTGTGGGAAATGGGTAGTCAGGAACAAAAGTCCGCGTTTAAAAAATGAAAAGAGCTTCAAATACTCTCACGAAACTTACTCTGCACCGCTATGACGAATAATGACAGTCTCTCACGAAACTTACTCTGCACCGCTATGACGAATAATGACAGTCTCTCACGAAACTTAATCTGCACCGCTATGACGAATAATGACAGTCTCTCACGCCAGCATCAGCAGGCTCCATTCTTAGGTTCAGAACAACTACCAAATGGACATGGCAGCTCAAACTTCAACCTAATATCCACTCTGCTAAGTTTCTGACAGAGTCCTGTTTTTCTTGCGGGCTTCATGCCAGGACAACTCAAAGGGAAGGGAGAAAATCTCTGCAGTGACTCCTGCTCCAATCAACTGTCAATCGTTTGGCTTTACCCATCTTATTTTTCCCCCTGAAATTAGAAGAGTAACGCTTGTCCTCTTATCCTATTCTCTCCATTGCTAGATGTTCATAATTACAGCTGCTGGCTTTTTGAAACTACATAAGTAGCCTATGATCGACGGTGATGTTATTTAGTGGTAGTCACTGGGTGCAAGTGATACTCCTATAGCTTTGCTGCGGGCATCAATGGAAAAGGATTTCACAGCACTTTGTTAATGGCACTAAATCAGTAATGAGGAGCTTCAGAGCTACAATAATTTCAGAGGAAATAAAGTGTTTAGAAGCCACTGCAAATCTGTGAAAATAATACAGATGGTAAGCAGTAACAACAATGCACAATCTGCAAGACCAAGACAGTTTCAAGACATCTTCTTGGGAATGCAGCCAGGTATCTGACCAGACAGATGAATGACTGGCATTCCTCTTCCTTATATATAAACTAAAAAAATTATATATATTATGTAATTCCGATTTACCTGAGTTTAAAGCAAAGGTCAGCCAGACGTTCACACTACAAAATCAAGTTGCTAAAGATGTCTTTGTCAGCAAACATCAAGCTTCGACAGATTTCTGTTACATACACCCTCCCAGTTAGTTATTTCCTGATCTGACCAGAAAGGGGATTAGCCATACTACTGAATTTTGGCACAAAAACACCGGTATGTTTCATCTAGTAATACAGCTATGATCTATGACTACAATTATGACCATCTCTGAGTAGTCTCAAGCTTAGCAGGGTCAGATGTACCTCAACCCACCTTGGACGTACGATATGACCCATGTGCCATCAACAGGGTCCCTCTATCAAATGATAGTGTTTTCACAAACTCGAAATTCACTTGGCTGAGTCCATATGATCGAGTTTTTGAAAACCCAAAGCTTTTGAATGGAGATCACAGTACAGTTAGGATTGGGAAATTTACCCTTTTCCCCACTGTAGTGTGATCTTGGAGTTGGTATATATAATTTGCAGGGCAATATGGCGGGCACAGCAGGGCTTGCCACCTGCAAAAATGTAAAAAGAGGTTGTTTTTTTTTTTTTTTTTGAAGTTAGAGATTTCAGAAACTCAATCATATGGCCTCGACCATATTTATTTTATTTTATTTATTTATTTATTTATCATTTGTTGACTGGGAAAGTCTGAAAACTCGATCTTCTGACATAGACCCGTTATCAACTTTGTCTGCCTGAAACTTATACCATTTACAACTGTCATAAAAGTTTTCCTTCCTGCAAAATGTTTAAAGGAGAAGAGCATCATTAGAGAGTCTCTCTTCTCCTGCATCTTCAGTATCCCCCCCCACCCCCGGAATGTCGGCACTCAGCATTTTTCAATAGGGAGATGTAATAACAAAGTATCCGTCAGGGAACAGCTTTGCTACTAACTCAGACAATTATGCCTGACAGGTGTGCATCGGCCAGACATCCTTTGTTTGAGCAGGTCTAACTCTGGACAGAGAGCAGGAAGGGTTGTGGGGATGGGAGTGGAAAGCACTGGAGATGCTATGGTCAAATGGTCAGGTTAGGGAAAGATGGTCCAGAAAGTTGCAGTGAAAAGGATTACTTCTCTGAGGGGTCAGCCTTTTCACCAAAAGACCTCAGAGAAAGTCTTTCCTCACTAGGCCCACCCCTCATTAAGGTAGGAAATGATGTTTACAACAGGGACAGGGGGTGGGGTAGAGAGGGTTTCCTGTTGATCTGCAAGGGTATTTGCACAAGGGGGTCAGGAACAAAATGTCCCACTTCCCCCCTCACCACAGTATTGCTTTTTTTGTGTGTGTGTGTTTTTCACTTTTCCCAATATCCCGAGGCGGTCAGAGGATAGGTTGTTACGCTCATATAGTCAGAAGGCAGGATAAGGAAGGAAGGGGGACTACAGGATTCAATAGCTGATCCCTCCAGAAAGCTGACTGCCCCAGGAAATCTTATTAGAGACTTGTTAGCTTGACCTGCCTTGGTCGATTATAAAGCAGCATAAGATGTAAAGTGAAGTGTTAACGAAGTGAAACGTGGACCTTTTCCTGTTAAACGATGCACATCAGCTGTGCAATCAGCGGTTGGTGGAATTGTTAAATTTTAACAAGGTATCTTGCGCACATTTCCTTTGAATTCAGCTGGCGTAAAAAACAGGTAAATAAATACAAGACTTCAGCCACATAACTCCATCTAGTGTGTTTGTGGTCTTTCTTTGCAGCAGTTACAACATGAGAATCCATATGTTTATTACTGTTTAATCACAATAATAAACAATAACAAATATGACACATCTGAAAAAGTCAGAGCAATATACTAAATGCTATTAACAAGGTACAAATTGGGAATCAAAATACAAATGTATTATAACAGTGTAATGCTCTAACAGTCATCAAGTGTTATGGAATTACCAGTGCCCGATCTTGAACAAACCAGGAGACCCCAGTTTGCAATGATTCTGTTACCTTCCACTATGGCTGTACCCTGTGGTCGTACAACTTGCCTTGGGGCATTTACTTTCTGTGACTGCAGATCAACTGTACCTCTCTCAAGGTTTCCAGAAGCAACAGACCTGTCTCTACTTTAGCCGTCTACGCAAACCTCATCACATGAGGAGATGTAATGTAGTTCCCCGCCCTGAAATCAAGAGATGAGGTAATGTTTACTTACGTCTGCAGGCTAAACATGAGAACAGAAATGAAGAGATAACAGAAATGCTAACAAATACAGCAGTCATTCATAACAAGGTGGAAAAAAGTGCAAACGCTAATAGGTCTACCAGTGACGTGCTGTAGATTATAATGAAAACAAAAGAAGCAGCTATGCTATTTAAACATTCGGGATAACAAGCACTATTCTCCAAAACGAATATTAAAAGAACCACTCAAGTGGTGTAAGGGAAAGCTTCACTTCAACGAAGCAGTATAAATGTGTAGAAGATGTACAGAAGGCATTTAGTTGCCTCCCCCTGCTTCGCCTTGCAGTACCCTGATGAACCACTTGCTCCTTCATCCTACCTAGCATGGCACCCCATATCACCACACAGTAGTGTCTCTCATTTCTGGTGGTGGGGGGTGGAATCACCAACTGGTCACCTTATAAAGTTACTGATGAACTTTCCTTGTGTCAGTATGCTATCTGTACAGTTTTATTCAATAGCAATGTTCACAGTGCAGATATTTGGCATGCATCTTCCTCATACGGTTATACCTGTCTCTTGTGCAGAGTTTGGGCTATGCTCTACAGTGGCAAGAGAAGCACAGCAGAGATAAAGCTAAAATGTTTGTTTATTAAAGCAAATGGTAAGTGCTTTCACACCAATAGGTGCTTCTTCAGACCATAAAAACAACAAAATGCACTCCTTTTAAAAAGGTCATGCTTCAAACACACCAATAAAACATACCTTCATATTAAAACATAACTGAGGCAATTTCATTAAAGAGCCCTTGCTGATGTTAGTGTGGAAGATCCCTGGATTTTAAAACAGGCTTGAGAGAAACTCTCCCATTCAGACCAGGGAATTTGTCAGCTTATAGTTTCACTATCCATAATAATTCCCTCGAGTCAGTCTGATTTAAAGTCACCTAATCGTGGGTTCTTCTCAACAAACTCTACTACCATAAATTAAAGATACGTTGCTGCTGTTGTGTCTTTCGGCTTTTCCCGGTTAGGGGTCGCCACAGCGGAACTCCGGTCTGCTAATGATTGGCAATAGATTTTTACGTGCCGAGTTGCCAGCCCTGACACACAACCTTCAACGAAGGTACGCCCATTAACGTACGTCTCCACGCAGAAGATGCTCTAGCTGAGAATCGAACCGGACAACGTCTTACTGTGAGGCGACAATGCTACCACAGCACCACCACCGCAGTACAAAATTAAAGATACGTGTCGAACCATATTTTGACACATGCTTAGCCAAAGGACTTCTAGTGTGCCCTACATGAATGTTACAGCAATGCTCTCTCTCTCATCCTTTCAAATAAAGGACGATTTGGACGGTTTGAAACTTAACCTTTTTAAATGGAGTGCATTTTATTTGTTGTTTTATGGTCTGAAGAAGCACCTATTGGTGTGAAAGCACTTACCATTTGCTTTAATAAACAAACTTTTTAGCTTTATCTCTGCTGTGCTTCTGCTGCCGGAGTTTATTTTTGGACATGTTTTGCTTTTGCTTTTGGCACACTTAGTTCCTTGCAGGGATTTCTTTTTTTCTTTATTGCTTTACAGCACCCACTTTAGTCTCTGTCAGTGGACACGCCTATAATGGGGTTTCTCTCCTTCCCCCGAGATACAGCAGGCAAGCAGCTGGTCAGTTCTGCCTCCTCAAACTCCTTCACAGACCAGGGTCCACTACTTAAGGTCAGGTTTACTAGGTTTCATCTTCACTCTCTTACATCATTATTTGTCTAATCCCACTCTCTTACAGCATACACTGTCTAATCCCACTGCTTACAAGGCTGTAACAGTATACCAGAAAATGTCTAGCATGAGCAAGTTGGAAGTTAAAGGAAAGTTCCAGAATGAAGATAAAAATCTTAACTCTATGACCAATTCCATGTTATCAGGTTCATAAAACTCTTGAATGGTTTCATATCTGAAAATCATTCAGGTTTGTAGAGTAAATGGTCAGCATATGAATGTGCAGAGATGTCCACTGAAGAATCCATCAAATATACTCCGTTGGTGTAGGCACCCCAATCCAGCCACCCTCCTCATTCCTCTTCCAAGTATACCAAGCACATCTGAAGTCATCTGTCAATGCACTGCAAGAAACCAATAATCTTTTCCACAAAAAATATTTCCTCATGCCAGTTCTGAATAGGCTGCTGCCATAATGAGAAGGTAACTTGGTAGAAACAGTATGCCTAGACTTCAGTGGCTGCTTTAACACAATATCTAGGAACTTGGAGCAAAATCTAAAGGGTACGGAAACTGGTGAGGTACAAAATGCAATAAGCCAGGAAAGGAATCACTGCCTAAATGGGGACTGCAGAAGCTGGCGAACCAGTGCCTATAAAGGCATGAGAAAGTTCAGTGGGTCATTGCCTATCACAGTACCACAGAGTTCAGTGAGATGCTGCCTATCACAGTACCATGAAATTTGTGGAGCCACTGTTATAAGAGTACCACAATATGCGTTCAACCTCAACTTCAATGAGCCACATCCTAACTAAGCCAGAAACTAACAGTACTGCAGTTTAGTGATCAATGACCCAACAGGATACCACAGAACTCTGTGAACCATTGCCAGACAAGGTACCAGAGAACTTACTGCCAAAGCAATGTATGACGGACTTTAGTGAGCCTGTGCCTAACAGTGTTAAACTCCAAGAGTTATGTGAGCTACTGCAATTGTGGTACCACAGAGTCTTGTGGGGTACTGCATTGAGGTTCAGTGTCTGTTAGGGTACAGAGAGAGTTTGGTTACCCACAGCTTATTTGATAAACTGCTTCCTATTAAAGGTATCAAAGTATTTGGAGAACCGCTCCTTAACAAGCATCACAGAGGCAGTTGCACATGTGACATAATACCACACAGTGGCCTAGCAAGGTACCATGCTGTTTGGTAAGACACTATCATGGCTTCAGAGTTTTCAGTACTGAGATTCATTCTGTTCACAATGTTGGGGTCACACATCTGAGATTCATTCTGTTCACAATGTTGGGGTCACACAACAAAAACGGCCTAAGAATAGGAGTGACCTATCTGCTAAGGACACCAACACTATGATTATTACTACCGTTACTACCTAAAAACACCTGTAGAATCCCTTGTTAAATTGTACAAACCTCATTATATTTGCATTCTATCAGCCTACCTGCACAATTGTAACCAGATAAACCAACTGTATTAACCTTTATCCATGTACTCTTTGATTGCAATATTTACTGCTGTACGAATTATCAACTGCCAATATGCCAACAAAACTACCCATAAGTAAGCTACACTTCCACTGAAATGTAATAATCACTGCATTTAATTTTTTGTAAAATGCTTTCATTTTGTATAATGTTTTCATTTTTGTAAAACGTTGTTATGCTTTGTGGAGCTTTTCCACCCAGACCCCCACTGAAAATGGGTTCCCGAGTCAGTGGACTTCCCTGGTCAACAAATATCGAATAAATAAATAAATAACTGGTGGTGATTAATGCTAAGGAAAGCCAGCCTCTGACTGGGTGATGGGCACAGTACTAAATAGACCGTGACTGTGATTTAGTGCAAAAATGGTGCAAAGCTATGCCCATCAGTAATGCGGATGGGAGAATAAGAATTGAGCTGATCTGTATAGCTGGTGCATTGACAGGGTGAAAAGACATAAAAACTGTCTGGTTATTATAATTACCCAAAGCTGAAGCATGACATGCAATGTGATGAGGCAGTGGCAAAGGTCAGGGAGATCTCTGGGTACATTACCAGGGTGTTGCATTCAGCAATGCAAATTGCCTCATCCTATTCTTCAGGGCACTGGAAAGGCCTCCCCTGGGTAACTGTGACTAGGTCTGAAGCTTACTTTGGGAGAGGAAGTCAAGCAGGTTCATGGCATGCAATGATGGATGCAACAGGGAATAACAAACATGGAATAAAAGAAAATGTTCAGAACAATGCAAAGTACACTGTGAAAGATGAAAGGGGAGTATGACATACAAAGGTAAGACGAGAAAGAGTCACATCAGGGAATATTGTTTCAGTGGGAAGGTGGTAGGAACACTAGAATGAATTGTTGCACTACATAGTGAAATATAAATCTAGTGAGATGGTTTAGGGGCATCTAGAGAAGCACAAAAACAAATGAGGAAGGAAGGAAGGAGGAGAAATATTAGCTTCAAACCTTGGAAGAAGGAGGAAGGGGGCAAGACGGATGCAGAGGGCTAGCTCCAAAGTATGGATGGACCCAAATGATCAAGCATTGTCTACAATAAACGTCAATGTGAATGTATTACCCCAATTACTACCATTGCCCCTAACTCCTCCATCTTCATTTAAAATTCTATTTACCCCATCCCTAGGTAATTTTAGACTTCTGGTCTGGATTCTCCCATCATTAATGAATCCTCCCTCGATACAGCAGAGGTCCCTGTAACTGGATGATGGCATGTACCACCCTGCTGTACACCAGTGGTACCTAACCTAAAGCAGAAAATTACAAGGTAGCCCCTTCCTGACTTTTCCCACTATCTGCTACCTACAGACTCTTATGACTCCGCCCAAGTCAGGGCATCCCAGGTAAACCATCATCATTCCTTAACCAGGGAATGAGGGTCAGTGAGGGGCTGGAGAGTTGCAAATCTACTGTCCAGTAATGCAGTATACAAAGCCTCTTATCTGCAGCACGTGAGATGTGCCAACACCTTCCAACATGCTCCAGTGCTACACCCCACAACTACCTGGACCCTTGGCTCCACCTGGCGTAATAACAACAGCACTAAGACTTGTAAACCCACCCTATCAAGGATGGAACAGCAAGCCTGCAGCTGTTACATTCTTATCCTTCCACACAGCCCCAAATGAACCTGGCAATGACAGGTTAAACTGGGCCACATATACTGTAGAGGAATAGCTGGCCACTGCACCAATTCTCAGACTCGGGTGTTTACATTTAGGTTCATGGGTGCAAAGGGGTTGTCCCTCAAATGCATTGTTTTAATCTGGTGTCAGTACCTGTGTTTAGTGCCTTATGCTATCAGTCAAAGATGCAATTATGAAATGAGCAGCAGACCGTGAAGAGTGCTGTCCGATGTTGTTTATTCTGGTGGACAGCATACAAGCTTTCAAGCAGAAATAAAACAAAACTGCACCATAAAGGTCCCTGCCTTCACAAAGAAGCCTCTGTGTAACACAGATCTCAGCTCTCCCCTCTGATCTACAACTACCTGCAACCCCCCCACCCAGTACAGTTTACATCGGTTTTCATTTAAGATGGGCAGCTGTGTGAAGTCCCATGGGCAATAACTGCAAAAAACAGCTGACAAAATGAAACATACTTTTTGGCGTATAGTGGCCAAAAACCAGATTAAGAATGTTTCTTGCCTCAAATGAGAATAAAATGAGTCTAGAACATCAATGGGCAAAATGCTTCTAACTGCACCGTGCACACAGGCTACATGCACAATTGATTTTAGATATCAGAGAAGCAGAGAATACAGGAGAGAGAGAAAGAACAGGCTAAAGAAAGTTGGGCAAGAAGTGATGCTCTACTTGTCTGCTATGTTAAATCCAATGTTTAGTAAGGGACACTTCTGGGAAATGCACTGCAGAAAAAATGAAATCACTCAGTACCACTAAATCCCATTCTAATGAGGAATGCAGCGAGGGCGCTGGACTTGGAACACTTCATAATTCTCCTTGCTAAATCCATGCTTCCACAAAAAATGCATTCATGAGGCTTTGCATTGCCACTTCACGTTTACTTTTTTCAGAAAAGGACTTAAAAAAAAAAAAACAGAAATAAGCTTTTCTGCTTCAGTGTTTTCCCTAACATTCTCTGACCACAAACCACATCTGCAAAGCAGAAAATATAAATATACTTTTACTTCCTCTGCTTTTTTGCAAAGGCAAAGCAGATTTTGACCATTTATGGAGGGTATGTGGTTCCCACCACAAAGTGTGCAGGAGCCAGGTTTGAACCAACTGTAATTTAAAGGCAACAGCCATTAGAATAAACTGCATGCGCACTGTCAAACTCTGTGGTGAGCTGGGAACACATAGGGTCACTATGTACCCAGAATGCCAAGATGCTGTTAGCTGTATGAAACTATGCAGTACGTTTAATATGAAGGAGAGAGTTTAAGAAACTGCGTGGCAAACAGAAACCACCAGTACTTCTCACTTGGGGTAACTGGCTAGACTTAATATCCCACAAGTGCAGTTAGTCTAGTATGAATCTATGAACCTATGAAATGATGAACTGTACCCATCTCATGCTCTGTACCACACCAACTCCCAAGGACTTCAGGTCCAGCGGGAGTGGCAGAAGACTGCTGGGAACAAATCAAATATCAGACAAGGAAAACCAAAACGGGGAAATGTTTTTTATACACTGATGCAAGTTTTATTCTGAAACAAGGTTCTCATACAATACATATTCCAACAGGTAAATAAGCATATTCCTAATTCGGTTTAATAACCAAAGACTTCAGCACCATTTCCAAATATACACTCATGAATACCTGAATACATCTGCCATGGTCAGTCAGTGCAAATGCTGAAATGCATGACACAGAAAATTCTGAAACAGTTGGTTATAGTACAACATTAACAAATATTCAGAACAAATGGTAACCCCCCTCTCCTTTTCTTGACTCCCCAAGATTAACTGCTTCAACTGGGTAGGAAGCAAAAGAAATGCAGGGAAATATTCTCAGGGTAAGCTAAAATCTGCAGGTTGCTATTAAAGAAAAGAAAAACAGACTACAGTTAAAAAGGTTTTAAAGCTCACCTCCAGTTAAAAAACAGTAATGTTTTAAAGTGTAAAACATGCATGCTGACAGCTTTTTCTAATGTGTATATTTCTGAATTGTTAGCTTACTTAAATCATAGAAACCATCTGGAGTCGAAGTTTATTCATTTTGCAAACATAAAAAAATCTTAAAGCATTTTGTATGACTGTCTTAGAAAAAGAATTCTGTATCAATAGCTGGCAAGACTGCTTACATAAATGCATACGATTAAATGTGAGAGCTGCGTTTTCTTGGCAGGGATTGGACTATATATTAATGCATGGCTCTGTCCTTGGGAATGTCCTTCACCCCGCACACCCTGCATGCAGGGATTGGACTATATATTAATGCATGGCTCTGTCCTTGGGATAGTACTTCACCCCACACACCCTGCATGCAGGGATTGGACTATATATTCATGCATGGCTCTGTCCTTGGGAATATACTTCACCCTGCATGCAGGGATTGGACTATATATTAATGCATGGCTCTGTCCTTGGGAAAGTACTTCACCCCGCACACCCTGCATGCAGAGATTGGACTATATACTAATGCATGGTTCTGTCCTTAGGAATGTCCTTCACCCCGCACACCCTGCATGCAGGATCTTAGCTGCAGTTTCCTTGTTTTTGTTTCATTTTCTGTGACTCTTTGCTTTGTATTTATTTTTTTGTAGGGGGAACGGAGTCCCCTTGTTTGGGCACATGGAGACCCTCCTTTGCCCAGTGCTAATAGTTCTAAGGAGGTCCCCAGATTTTGGAATTATCAAGGTAGGATATTTTTATTAAAGTTCTTGAAGTATAAACCTGGTGGCTTTCCACAAGACGCTGAAGGTAGTCGCACTACATGAGAATCTGCCTCCCAGAAGCACACTTGATGACTGACATCTTAAAAAAAAAAAATCAGCCTTGGAAAAATCCACACTGAATCCGAACAATCTAGACAACATATATTCAGCAATCACAATTCTGTGATCAAACAGCCCGAAAAAAAAAGCTTTTCAAATGGGTACTTAATCACTTGTTTGGAAGTCACCAGGAAGGAGCCAGTGGATGGCCAACCAATCATTTCTTGCTGCAAGAAAGAAGTAAAAGCGGTGTGTTCAGGTCTGCCACTCAAACCAGTGTCAGACTGGCATCAGTGGTGACAGTCGGAGACCAGTTCTTTGAAAGTCCAAACTTCTGGAAGTCAGGCCAGACGACAGATGAGCCACCTGCAGTTATTTCCCAGTCACTGGTGGATATGATATACATCCTTACTGAAGGTCTGACAGTGCTAACAGAAAGTTAAGTTCAAATACCAAAGTATGGCAGACAGCAACAAAAAAAAAATGGGGTAACATGAAGGGCAGATAAAAGGGCAATACTAAGGGCAGATAAAAGGGCAAAGAAAGGGCAATAAGAAGGGCACATAAAAGGGTAATAGGAAGGGCAATAGGAAGGGCAGATAAAAGGGCAATAGGAAGGGCAAAGAAAGGGCAATAGGAAGGGCAGATAAAAGGGCAATAGGAAGGGCAGATAAAAGGGCAATAGGAAGGGCAAAGAAAGGGCAGATGAAAGGGCAATAGGAATGGCAGATAAAAGGGCAATAGGAAGGGCAGATAAACGGGCAATAGGAAGGGCAGATAAACGGGCAATAGGAAGGGCAGATAAAAGGGAGGAGGGAGCACAATGTTTTAAAATTAATCTCTGAAGCAGTAAATTAGTACATTTTGAATGCTACCAAGAATGTTATACAATCCTGAATAAAATAGGTAATTGCACTGGTGATACAGAAAGTTATGTATTTTTTTTTGGGGGGGGGGTCATGGGATAAGGTACTAACCACAACATTTAAGCAAGACTGAAGAAAGGGATGAAAATACGGAAGTGATTATTCCTGATCTCAGACACAAAATATTTAACCAGCAGGCCGCCATGAAGGCTGTGTCACTTGGCGGGAGGGTACAATTTGTTGATGTTATTCCAGTAAGGTGATGCATACAATATGTCAAGTTCTGGAGCCCTTGCAGAAAAGAATAATGGGTGGTGTACAATGTGCACAAACAAACTAGTGAAATTGTAGACAGGATGGGGTAGAGGTTTAAGGCACAAGGAATGCAAACTTTGACTATGTTTGACTGTGTAGGGGGGCTCCAATAATATGTAAACATAAAAAAATAAAAAATACAGGAGGGGAAAAGTCTACTGTGTCAACACAGAAGCAGCACATACACATTGATATCACCAACCTACATGTGGCGAGCTGCAAGGCTGGCCATGGGTGAGGAGTGAACAGGAGAATTAAGTATTTTAAGGGGGATCAACTCTTTCGCCCTACTTCAAGGGTCATGGTACTAAACTGTGTTACGATGGAATACAATGCCTGATGAACAGAAGAGAACCTCAACAGACTGTTGGTGATGTACAGGCAAAAGTGGAACCCCCCCTCCCGACTATGACCACTGCAGAGCTGCGACTCAGGAGGAAGAGCTTAAAACTACCCTTCCCACAGATCCTTAACACCACCTTTCTGCAAATGCAGAAAAGGAACTGCAGACAATGGTGCTGGTGTTAATCCTGCACAGCTAAATTTGCTGTTAGTTAAAACAAGACTGACAGACTACAAAATAAAGGATAAATATCAGAAAACAGACCAAAAAGTGTGGTGTGTGTGTGTGTGTGTGTGTGTGTGTGTGTGTGTGTGTGTGTGTGTGTGTGTGTGTGTGTGCGTGTGTGAGTGAGGGAGTTCTATAGTCCAGCATACAACGTATGAAAATACCTTTCAACTATAAACGATATACTGATGTTAGCTGACAAATGAAACAAAAATATGGAAAAGTAACCATTTATCTATTTATTTTGTTCTTTTTTGCATCTGCTGCCTGTCAATCATCAGCTCTCTCAACTAACTGGCCCATTCTTTCTCCATCACTAGGGAAAGGGTCAGCCAGGCAGGGCATCATTCAGGCAGTCATCAGGGATGGTTTGGGATTTTTGTAGGTCTGGTCCCTGTCCAAAGTGTGCATGTCCTGTACAGTCCCAGGGTTTGCCAAGCAATGTGCATGCTGATGAGGAAGCTGGTGATGCAGCCACTCAAGGCTACCCTTAGCCCCTCAAAGCCAGTGCTCCCACATGGTCTCCAATTACCACTGGGACTCTATTGCTAGAACAAGCAGCTGAAAATGCACTCCGCCCTCCTCCCACGAAGAGAGGCGATGTTACTCTTCTCTTCTCCCATCTAGCTCTAAAAAGTGCTCAAGCCGCTCAGTGTCTGCTTGCCAGTCATATAGTCAGGGTTTTAGCCCTATATTCCAACATAGCTGTTGGAAAAATAAAACCTTTAGCCTGGACAAGCACTGAAAAACTGTTCACTCTGTTATGTCAGGTTGAGGGAGGGTCAAAAAGCAAAGGAAGCTTTCCAAAAATTACTATTATTTTTTTTTCTTTTTGCAGAGGAATTGGTTGATGTCCTTCGTGGTTCACTGTTACAGTCATGACTGTTGGGTTCTTCCTGCCAGCAGCAGCCCCCGATCTTCCAAAGTCCCAAAGTCTGGATCGGGCGTCAGCTGAGGTCGCTTTTATCCTGACGTCAATGCGCCAGAAGGTATAAAGACCTCAGCTGACGCCATTTCCCCAGTCTTTCTTGCCATGTGGTGCCCTTTGCAGTTCACTGATGCTGGTCAGCCTGTTCCTATTTGTTTTTGGCTTTAACCCCAGGATTTTCATTTTATAAGATAAGTACCCCATTGGGGAGGTCTTTTTCTTGCTCCAGTCAGATGTCAGAAAAAGTTAATAATTGTATTTCTTGTGGGAAGCAAATACCTCATAGGGATTTTCACTCTTACTGTATTCCCTGCCTGGGTCCTGACCATGATGTTGCTAACTGTGCGTTTTGTGCTAGATTTAATCAGCGTACTATTAGGCGTAGATATAACTTTGCCTTTTACTATTTTGGAAAAAGGTTTAATTATAACATGTCTTCGGATTCTTTTCCAGCTTCTGGGGTGTGTAAGAGGTGCAAGGATGCAGACAGGCCTCCGAGGTCCACACCAAAGGATGTTACTCAGTTATTGGTTCATCGGTCATCAGTGAGGCGCCTTTGCAGCCCCTGTCGTCTGCCTCTTTTGAACTAATTGCCTGTACCAACTCCGGTGTGAAGCTGATGGGGTCTTCAGAATTGCCAGGGAGTGGACCTTCAGATACTGCTCCCTCAGTTGGGTACGGAGCCGGTAGGCAGGTACCAGCTTCTGAGGGAGTTCTCAGGCCTTCGCAGCTTCCAGTAAATGTGGATTCAGTTTTACATTCAAAGACAAAGTTTAAGGCTCCAGCTAAAGTGAAATGGCAAGCACAGGCACCTTTTGATCAGGGTCCTAGGCCTCAGGGGCAGATGCTTAGGATGGCTGAAGATCTCTTAACTATGATCAGGGGTTCACATCCCCTTCCTGACAAGAAGCCTAGATTACAGTCCGATTATGATTCTTCAGACCAAATTTCTGTTTCTTCTGCTTCTTCCCTTGAGCAGGATTATTCTTTTCCTCTTTATGAGGATTCTGATGCTGAAGATTCCTTTCCTTCAGCCTCTCCTCCTGAGGATTATTCTTTTGGTGAAACTTTGCATGATATAAGGGTGCATTTTCATTGGGAAGGGCAGGAATTCTCTGAATCCAAGAAAAGGCTTAGGGATTTTCTTCTTCTCCCACAGCATAGGCCTCTGGCTATTCCCCCTGTATTGGACACTGTAGATGATGTTTTTTCGGAAGCTTCTCTCTCTCCTGATTCTTTTCCCCCTGCTCTGGTCAAACCAGATAGGTATTATAGGGTTCCAGATTCTCACAAGTTTCTTTTTAAGAATCTTTCACCTGATCCGGAAACAATTTCTCAGGGTCCTAAGGGTGTTAAAGCGGCCTCTGCTAAAAATCCTATTCCCTCTGACCGAGAGTCCAGGGCTTTGGAGAGACGGGGTAAAATGTTTATACTTCTGCTACATTGTCTATTACGGCTTTGAACTGTCAATTTCATGTGCTGAAGTATCAGCAATACCTTTTGTCCGTATTTAAACAAAAGATGTCAGCTGTGTCTATTGGTGCAGATAATCAGGAGTTACAGGATTTATTGCATGCCATTGAACAGGTGGGTAAACATACCCTGCATTGTGGTTTTGATTCTTTGGAAGCTTCTTGTAGGGCTGCAACAACTGGCACAGTTATTAGAAGACATGCTTGGTTAAAGGAACAAAGCTTGCCGGATCAGGTTAAAGCCAAACTTTTGGATGCCCCTTTGCAGCACGATGTTCTGTTTGGGTCCAAAGCTGAAGAGGTATTAAAGAAAATGGAGGACAAAGACAAATCTATGCAGACGGTTAAGGATTTTCTATAGGTGCAACCTCCTAGATTTAGCAGACATTGACCAGCTAAACCTTCGTCCTTTCCAGGCTCGGACAGGTCTCAGAGAGGCATATTCAGGCGTTCCAGAGGTAGGGAACAGGCACAGACCCATTTTAGGAATAGGCAGTGGAGTGTCCCCTCTCCCAAGGGAGGTGAAGATAAGTCTCAACCCTACCAAAAGCAGTCTTTATGACTCTCCCTTTCTGGTTCCAGGGGCTCCTTTCCTGGAAGCACCTTTGGGAGGAAGGATTTCTCTTTTTTTATCAAAATTGGAGCCACATAACCCAGGACAAATGGGTTCTGGACATAGTCTCAAGAGGTTACAGATTTAATTTCCACAACTTGCCAAAACCGAACGGTTGGCCAGATCTGTCAAATCATCGGTGGGCAGAGGCACAACGGCAGGTTCAGTCCCTCCTGGTTATGAGGGCCATAGAATTGGTAGCAAATTTAGAAATAGGGCAAGGTTTTTATTCCAGACTTTTCCTGGTTTCCAGGAAGGAAAATTCGTGGAGACCAATCCTGGACCTTTCTGTACTAAACACCTTCCTAGATATACCAAAGTTCAAGATGCTCACTCTGCAGCAGCTGCTGCCTATGTTGAGCAAGAACACTTGAATGGTGACTTTGGACTTAAAAGAAGCTTACCTGCATATTCCTATAAGGCAAGAGTGCAGAAGGTATCTGCGTTTCAAAGCAGGCTCGAAGCACTACCAGTTCTCTGTGCTGCCCTTTGGCTTATCTACTGCGCCCAGGGTCTTTACAAAGTGCCTGGCACCAGTACTGGCGTTTTGCAGACAGAAGGGGATTCAAATACACCCTTATCTGGACGACTGTCTTATTCAAGCGGACGACAAAGACACTCTACTTCGGCATCTAGCTTTTGTGCAGCATCTTCTTCTGTACCTCGGTTTCACAGTGAATCTAAAGAAATAAAATCTGTTACCCACACAACAGATTACTTTCCTGGGTGCTCTTCTGAGTACTATAACCCAAATGGCTTCCTTGACACCACACAAAAAAGTGCAACTGGCTTCTTCTTTCCGAAACCTGGCTTCAATGAAACAGCTGACTGCAAGAAAAATTCCGCAGGCTTTGGGTTACATGGCTTCCTGCATTCTACTAATACCATATGCAAGACTGCATATGAGGAAACTGCAGTGGTACCTCAAGAGTGTATGGTCTCAGCATTACCACAGTTTGGAAATAGTGATCATGATTTTGCCTTGTCTCCAGCAAGAGTTTCTTTGGTGGGCCGAGGCCTGTCTACAGAACAAGGGGAAGCCTTTTTGTCCTCCACCGACCAACCAAGTTCTGACAACGGATGCTTCAGATTATGCCTGGGGAGCCCACATGCACGGGAGATGCCTTCAGGGTGTTTGGACAAAGGAGCAAACACACCTGCACATAAATTTGAAGGAGATGCTAGCTGCACAGAATGCCATGATAGCCTTCAGGGACCTTCTTCTACCAGGACAATTGTTGATACAGACAGACAACACTACAGTGATGTGGTACATAAACAAGCAGGGGGACTCTCACTCTTAGCCCCAGTGCAGATTAGCCATGACTCTATGGTACACTGCTCTGACCTGCAATGTCGACTTACAAGTGCAATTCCTGCCAGGAAAAGACAACACTCTGGCAGACACATTTCGGATCCACACGAAAGGATGTTGGATGTTCGGATATTCAGGATGATTATAAAGGCGTGGGGATGTCCGGACATAGATGTCTTTGCATCCCCTCAGAATCATCGACTTCCAACATTCTGCACCAGGACCTACCACAAACTAGCATGGAAAGTGGATGCCCTCTCACTCAGTTGGAAACACCTCTCAGTATATGCTTTTCCTCCTTTTCCTCTTCTACCTCAGGTACTTCTGAAGATAAAACAGGACAGACCGCAAATGATTTTACTGGCTCCCAATTGGCCTCGGCAATTCTGGTATTACACTCTGATGACCCTGGTTCAGGAGCCTCCCTGGATTCTGCCTCAAATCCCTCATCTACTGTCTCAACGGGATGGCCGGATACTGCACAGTCATGTCAAAACTCTGAATCTAGCTGCCTGGCGGATCCAGGGTCTATAAACACCTCTACCCTTTCAAAACAAGTAATGGATGTAATCCTTGAAGCTAGACAGCCCAGCACTAGAAAATCTTATGCGGGTAAATGGAAAAGATTTTGCTCTTTGAATCAAGTCCAGGATGGTGATTCTGCTGTTCCGAACATTCCTCTGATTTTACAGTATCTGACAGAGTTGTTACATACGGGCCTATCTTTTTCATCTGTTAAGCTTCATGCTTCTGCTATTTCTGCACATTACAATACAGATCCTCCAATTTTTTCTCATCCATTACTTAAACAATTTCTTAGAGGGGCTAAGAATATTCAGCCCCCTATGAGGGCTCATGTTCCCACTTGGGATCTTAACTATGTTTTGGAGAAATTAACCTTGTCTCCTTTTGAACCTGCAGCTTCCACAGATTTTAAATTTTTGTCTTGGAAAACTGCTTTTCTTTTAGCTCTTACCTCTGCTAGAAGAATTTCGGAATTGCAAGCACTCATGGCTGTGGAACCCTTCCTTATTTTTCATCAGGACAGGGTATCTCTACGGACTAATCCCACCTTTATGCCCAAGGTGGTTTCGGCAGTGGCCTTGAATCAGTCTATTCATTTACCTACCTTTTATCCTAATCCTCAAAGTGAGGAAGAAAGTCTTTTGCAGTCTTTAGACGTGCACAGGCAGCTTCGTTTATACCTGGACAGGACCAAGATATTCCGGAAATCTGATTAGTTGTTTGTCGCTTATGTTGCTACTGTTCAAGGGAAAGCAATCACTAAGCAAACTATTTCCAAGTGGATTGCTCATTGCATCAAGTTCTGTTACTCTTATCATGGCAATCCACTTCCTGTTACTGTTAGGACTCATTCTACTAGGGCTACTGCTACTTCAGCAGCTTTTCTTTGTGGGGTTCCTACCAAGGATATTTTGGAGGCTGCTACTTGGAGTTCTGTACATACTTTTTCTAAGCATTACAACCTCCCTCTCTATTCTAAATACAGGGCCAGTTTTACAAGGTTTTGTGACCGCTCCCTCTGTTTCTCCTCCAGCCACCCTTTCTTAGCTTTGGGACTCAACCCTACAGTCATGACTGCAACAGTGAACCACGAAGGACATAGTACAGTTGTGTACTCTTACCATAAATGTAGATGTTCGAGTGTGTTCACTGTTGCAGTCTGGGTTACCCTCCCTCCTACCCCCTCTTTTGTTTTTTCTTTGAGTATTATCTGTTATGAGGTATTTCAGCTGCTAAGGTTTTGGGCATGGTTTCTTTTTTAGCCTTTTTTTTCTGGGCACCTGACATCTGGGGCAAGAAAAACTGGGGAAATGGCGTCAGCTGAGGTCTTTATACTTTCTGGCGCATTGACGTCAGGATAAAAGCGACCTCAGCTGACGCCCAATCCAGACTTTAGGACTCTGGCCAATCGGGGGCTGCTGCTGGCAGGAAGAACCCAACAGTCATGACTGCAACAGTGAACACACTCGAACATCTACATTTATGGTAAGAGTACACAACTGTACTGTTTGTCAGACGAAGTCACAGATCCAAACACAGCCAATGCGGCTAAAAACACAGGATGTATAATACAGAATGAAGCTTTGGAGGCAAGATAATTTGATAAAGAGGATGACAGAGCTCAATTTGAATTAAGTTAAACGTTTGTATGTTTAGACACACAACTGGTGTCACTACTACTCAGCAGCCCTATAAGGAACATTGTTGCCCCAATTCATTCTTTGCCACACAGATGGGAACATCCTGATATGGGTTGCATGTCTGTAAATGTCTGTCCTTTGGTTTTAATTATTTTATTTCAGTTCAGGCTCTTAAGACCACAGCATTTAAAAAGGTAAGGTGGACTGAATATGGGCAGACAAATCTACGGAGGTCAAAGTAATAAAAATGACAGTCTGACAGAAAAAGTGTAACCATCACGTTTACGTCCAACTCTGAACCTGAACCTGCATTCTAAAGTATTACATAATTAACTTATCAAAGCTAGGTAACAGTGGTATGACTGTATTCAATTATCACAGTTGTCTGTGATTATGGGGCAGCAAACGCTACCTGTACATGATCAGTGGTACATGACTGCACAGTAATTAATGAGTGGGCCTAATAATGCATACGTCACTTTACACACCTGAAAGGGCAAACTCTGCTTTATGGTTGCTACAGTTACATTCCTTGACATAGGTCATTAATGGAGGCCCTACAGAGTTTATACTACTCCAATGAGAAATGCAAAACACTTATCGTCACTCCCTCTATCTAATACCGTCCAACTTCCACTTCCAGAAAATAAGATTTTGAAATGATGTTTCTGATTCCAAGACCGCAAGATTGGGGGTCGTAGTGGTGCAGTGGTTAATGTTGTTGCCTCACAGAAACAGGTTCTCTGGTTCGATTTTCGGCTGGGGTGCATTCTGTGTGGAGTCTGCATGTCCTCCCTGCATTCATGTGGATTTCCTCCGGATACTCCTGTTTCCTCCCACATTCCAAAGACATGCATCTGGAGCGTTTCTCCCCGGGCCTCCACTGAAAATTGTCTCTGTAATAGTCAGGCTTTCCCAGTCAACAAATGTTAAATAAATAAATAAATAAATAAACACCCAAATAGTTCCTTAAAATTAAGCTACCTTTCATTGGCATGTTAAAAAACAGTCCATTCCCAGTTACCTGTACTATATGAACTAAACCGCAGCAGGGTACAAATGGCTAAGAGAAGCATGTTGGGAAAGACTCAATAGCCTGTGTGTACGATATTATGTAAATCAGTTTTATTGGTAGCTGAATGGAGTGAAACCGCTTATATACAAAATTCAGGGGGTAGTGATAAATATTCCCTGAACCGCTAAAAAAAATCCATCAGCAGTTAGTGGTGGATATAGGGGAAAATGGAAATTAAACAGCGAGTCTGGAAACTCCTCCATAGGAGAAGTCTCGGCCTTGACTGCATGCCAGCCATCCAGATGACCGTGGCCTGTCAAGCATTAGCACAGTGTGGGTGATGTACAGCAATCACATTACCCATCTGCCCCACCAACTCTTCTGCACTAGTAGTACTCCTACATGACTAAGTATCTAAAACACGGCTCCCCAAGAAATAGCAGAATTTAAGAAATGGGCACCTTTTCAGAGTCTGGTAGCAAACCAAATAAAAACAGACCTAATGCAGTTAAATCTGCACCATCCATGATTTCAGTCTGACTATACCCTCAAAGAAAAAACATTCGATCAGTGGCCAAAGGTAATAGAGGAACCACCTGGGAAGGATGTGACTAAGGGTCCATCACTGGTTCAACCATCTTAGAGGGGGGAGCTGACAGAATACCATTGCAACAACATGTTTTTTTTTGGGGGGGGGGGGGGGCTGTACTGCGGTCTGAACTCTGGAGAGGTTCATAGCTGAGCAAATAAGGTGTACACAAACATGCAATGGGTCAAAATAGCACTACACTATCCAGCCAATAAGACAGGGGACTAGAAAGCACAGAAAAATCTATCCTCACTGAATGATGTTTGTGATATCATTTTTTGCGTCTCTGTCTTGCAGTCCTAGAATGCCAGGAGACAGGGAAAACAAGCAGGTCAGCAAAGATGGAGGCTTAATAATTCTTGACAAATCAGTCCAAAATAATTTCTAGAAAACACGCACATACACCTAAATTAGTCCAGATAACAGCTGAGAGCAGGAAAAAATCAGGTGAACTAGATCTAATGCAGCGTTCAAGGAAAGGTGTGACAGAAGCTCCTTATCAGGCACACACATCATTCTGTTTGATATCAGCAAATCAGAAGGCTGTGGGTTCAATCACCACCAACGGGTGCTTGGATTCACATTCCAATAATGACACCGTTAAACTGGAAAACAAGGACAGTTCAGAAGGGGTGCAGACAGAAAGCACTCTGCTACATCACTTATGAATATTTTTTAAGGGAAGAATGAAATTTTAATTATAGTGATAACATTAATGGTAGAAAAACAAAAAGCAGGAACACTACACTGTGCTTGATAAATCTAAATGACATGCCAACCAGCAATAAAGACCTACACAAGTGTACGTGCCTGAATCACACAGCTGACGAACGTAATGGGATATTGTTACTGCTTTTGTATCCAATACCACTAAAGGAAAAGTAACGTCAGTGTGAGATCAGTTACAAAGTAACTAGGCAGGGAAAATATGCAGAAGATAATACATAAAGATAAAAACTAATGTTCCGCAGTAGTGGTGTTTGTGCATGTGTGGGGGTAGGGATAAAATGTACATTAGCAGCAAATGAGAGGGATAAAATGTAGATTAGCAGCAAATGTGCAAATGTTCAAATGCCTAAATTTTAAAGTGTGTAATGATTACAAGAGTAAACTGTTACAACATCTTTCAGTGCACAGAAAATAGTATCGCAAAGATTTATGTTGTGTGTGTGTGCGCACACATGTATAGCTACTTTGTTCACTGAAGCTATATAACAGGATTATAATGATTATTTCCTTAATGTTAGTGCTTCAAATTCAACAAAATGTATAAAAAACAAGTTAATGACAATGCATATATATTTCTGCTAAATTATGAAATAAAGTAAAAAGTATACATTGTGAGACATTTGCATTAACAGATGCACATTTCAGGGAGCTCTGCATGTACAGTGCTTGGAAACCTTGGAATGCCAATCCATCTGGTTACCAGGACAACCAACAGAAATACTACGACAGTAATTAAGGACCAGAGAGCCCAAATGCATTGACCCTCTGTTCCCTGTCTAATAGATCGACTGCACACTGTTTAGTAAAGACCATTTTCCCTAAACTGACACAGGGATTTCCTTACAGCTCTCCCAAGCATTCCTGAATGTACTCACAGTTTTTAAGTCAAAATAACTTCCTCATGAAGGCTGAATTTTTAACACCATCACCCTGCCAGTGAAGAGATTTTTCTGATGCTAACCTGAGTTAAATTTATTTTCAAACTGCACGTTTCATTCTCATGCATCTCTTTCAGATAGGTATTTCCCATCCTACATAATTCTGGGAAGGAACTTTTCTCTCCCAGTCCTTTCCAGAAAGTAATTAAATTAGGCTCCATTAAACATTTTACTTTGTTTCTTACAGAAATCATGCACCCTTCTGACGACCCCCCACTGAAGTGGCTGGACCCCACTATAGTGGTACCCTTGTAGACACAGGGCACTAGAACCAGATAGTATTCTTTGTGAAGTCTCCGACATGAACACGTTCCTGCCTCTTCCAAGGTATCCAAGAACCCTACCAGCTCTTCCTGCTGCTTACTTTCAGGGGGCGTGTTCAACCTTGTATCCCACATATGTATGCTATACTTCTCACCATACACTGCACTTTTACTCTGGATTTTCATCTTCTGGATGCATTACTCAACATTTCCACCCATTTAGTCATTTTCTAAAACAGTTGCCCTTCCTTGTCCCCAAAAGTATCCATCTCATTCCAAGGGATCTAAGGCACTATACATGACAAAGTGAGTAATGCAATCCCAATAAGTCCAGGATATGTCCCGGGGTCTTTTCTCAGTGGACTGTAGCTGGGACACATCCTGTGAGAGGTATCTGGGAGGCACCCTCACAAGATGCACAATCCACCTCAACAAAGAGGATCAGTGGGCAGAGTCCGATATCCTAGCAGACTGCCGAGTTGGTCAGTAAAGCTGGGCCCATGATGCTGGAAAGGAGACTTTACACAATAGTTTGGTTTCCAGTTCAGCAGAAGTAATGTAGATTCTGGCCTGCTGTAAACAATGGACCAAGTGTATTATTTTACAAACACTGGAGGGGGTAAAGGGAATTCACGAGTAATCTATACATCTGTTTTGTGGACTTGAAGACGGCGTATGACAGTGCACCCTCAAATATCTTGTGGGAAGCTGCACAGCAGAATGTGGCCTCAGGGCTACCGCTGTGAAACATTCAACTGATAATGGAGAGGTGAGAGCTGTGTCTACATTCTGAATGCCAAGTTCAACACATTCAAAGTAGGTATCGTACTCCTCAGGAGGGGTGTCGTGTCCCCTCTGCTGTTTGTGATTTTCATGAGAAGGACATCTTGGTAAAATAACAGCTTTGAGTAATAGATTCATGGGTAGTAACTAGGCATGTGGACCAGGACACTACTATGGACCCTAGTCCAATCTCCTTATTTCCCTAGAGCACACCTGCTTAAATGATTTGCTCAGTCACAGAACATGCAAATGGAGACCAAGGGAATCAAACCCAATGCCAAAGGAAACAGTCTGTTAACTCAAAAGCTTAATTCTCTGCACTACCAGAATAAAACAGATGTTGCACAATGTGGGGATCAAACCCACAACTCCAAGATTAAGTATCTCATGCTGTTTACGAAGGGATCAAGAAGAAAAAGAATTAGACTCTACCATCTGGGCAGTGGGTAAGTAGTGGGGTCGGCTTGGGAAGTGTGTGTGTGTGTGTGTGTGTGTGTGTGTGTGTGTGTTTTGAACACACTAAAACTGTACTATCAAGCCTAACAGTTTTTGCAGCAGAAGTTCTCCATTGTCAAATCTATTAATATGAAGGTGCTCAAACTAACAAAATTATAATCTCATTAAACTGTTCACCTGGTAAAGTATAATACAGAAAAAATAGCAATGTAAAAGTCTATAAAGGTGCTGAAAATGAGATCATTCAGACTTTCTGATTGTATGAGCCTTTGCTCTCTAATGTCACAGAAGAGCTCATACACAGTCTAAAAGCCCAAAGAATCACTTTGAAACAATCATACCAGTTCAGTAAAAGATATCATTCCCCTATTTTTCCTGTGTTACTTTGTAGGAGAACAACACAACACTGCACTTTAAACTGTTTGTCTTGAAGCTCTTAGTCAAACATGACTTATCAAACCAAGAATCTGACAAGCACAAGTGATGGGAAAAAAAAACGGAAGGGTTGTTTTAATGAAAAATAGCCGTTTTAGTCACAGATATCTGCAGAACTCTGCAATCTTTTCTTTTCTGAGTTGTGGTGATCTCAGAGCTAATTATATGGAACAGTGTGGGTTGTAGAAATGTGACAAAAAGGTGGTGTTCACTTCAAAAAATCATTTTCTCAGATTAAATAGCATTTGAAAACAGCGTCTGCACTGAACTGTGTTCACCAGCTTTGTCATCTGATAACCTGTGATTAAGCCTACTGGCCCGAAACCTGTTATTTACCAAGTGAAACAGAACTTTGAAAATAGCACTGTTGTAATGCCACCCAGCTTTGTTTCAACAAAGGTATAATGCAAAATGACCGCTAAACAAAGGCATTCATAAAGATGAGTTCTGTAATGTCACCATAAATCTTCTATATTAATAAAAACAAAATGAGAGCTGGCCGGAAAATGAAAGCTATATACTTACCATAACATTAGATCTTCATGATACCCATCTGGTCACTTCAACAGTAGGACTAGTAGCCACAGGCAGAAGTCGCTCTGCAGTTTAGAGACATTCCCAAGCTCAAAACACCACACTTCCTTCCCATACTGCTCCATAATTTCCACTTCTCTTCAGAATTTACCCCAATATGAACTATAGTTAAGAACCATATCACACACAAATGACTGTGGGTAGTTCCTCCAGCTATTTGCACTAGGGTGGAGGTAAGAGGGTATGCAGAACTGAAGGGACATATATCATGAAACTCGAACATTATGGCAAGTATGTAACTTCTATATTACATGATCCAGTCTGTTCACTTCAACAGCAGGACAGAGTCCCCAGATTCTCTTGGGTAGCATGATTTATTTATTTATTTAGTTACATTTTGGTTACTGAGGTACAGCACCAATCACAGTGTTAGCAACCGCAGGCTGAGCTGAGGTTACCTTCGAAATAACAGCAACAAAAATGTAACAAATACTTTTGTGTTCCCCTGCTGATTGCAATTACAAACTGGTATAAAAAAAGGTGCTTTATACAAACTTTACACCACACTGAGGTGTACATTTTACAAGAGGAAAAGTGGAATCAGAGTATTATCAAGACAAAATTGAGAAGCAGGATTAGCCTTGGTAATTGTAGGGGTGATGCATGTTTACAGCACAAAACACGAGATATGAAATGGCAAAGGTGCGAGTACAAGGAGACAAAGTACATTTTGTACGAAACTGATCAAGGGGAAGGAAAAGCTGTGTGCATATATATCGGAAAAAGACAGAGACAACCAATATAACAGAAGCATAAATGGGATGACATGTGAGGGGAAACAAATAACTCTGTTCTGCACTGAGTTAAGTGATACATCCTGCAATCTGGCATTTGCATTTGTCTCGCACAAACAGATATGGTTAGATTTGGGACCTGAACATATGCTTGGTGACAGAGTGAGGAAGGGATGACATCCTCAGGAACACTGTTGGACTATGCGCCAGCAGGCACTAGGACTGCTTGGAGTATAGAACTCTCTGTGCTGTATTATCATCAACAAAACCTTCCAAGATAGCTCTGTGTTGTAAGTCTATAGGTCAGAGTTCTTGCCCTTCTCTGCTTACCACTCCACTGCTTTAGCCGCTACATGAGTTTTTCTTCACTTTCCAGGACATGGGCTGTCTGATTATGCCCAACAGCAGTTCCACCCCAAGAACCAGACTGGGGGACAGAGTGAGGGATCCACTTCTGAGGGTGTCATCTAGCTCCGCTATTCATTGTTACGGTAAATCATAACTTTCTTATTGGGGAATAAGATGCATTCCCAACAATGTTGTAGACTCTGCTACCCTGGGAAGAGCCTTCATGGACAAGTACCCTCAACATGGGGGTGACAAAGGATGATCTGGCTCAGGACACTAAATACAGCTTGTATAACGTGGTAAAGATGTTCAGGGGAGACCATCTAATACTTGGTAAAGATGTTCAGGGGTGCTTAAGTAACCAATGTGCATACATCCTCAGATGACTACCCAAAGTGAACATTCAAAGTGGAGAAGCATAACAGAAGAGGGAGCTCAAAAGCCATCTGAATAAATTGATTTTGTAGATCTTTTGTTTTTTCCTGTTAGGAGCAAAAGGAAACAAACTGATCCAATTTCCCAAAGTCCTTTGCTCCTTCTAGGTAGACCCTAAGGCTCCTCTGCTCACCTGCACAGTATAGGGTGGTGCATACCTCTCTGTACTGGTAGTTAGGGAAAAATAATGGGCAGCGAATCAGTTCATTAAGATTAGTTTCAGTCATTATCTTGATTATGAAGGTTTGGTCCGTATGGAGAGTAACTCTGTCCCTGTAGAATAGCAGGTATTTGGCCTTGATGGAGTGGGCTTGCAATTCTGATACTTTTCTGACCAATGAATGTGATGACTATTAGGGTTAGTGCCTTCCAACATAAATACCTGAGCTTATCCAAGAATGCTGGCTTGAAGGGGTGTTTGATTAACTTTTTTAGGATGAAACAAAGGTCGCCAGGAAGAGGGGTTCCCTAATCTGGGGGCATATATCTGAAATATGTCTTTAAGGACAGCCCTTCCCACTCCAGAGGTAGCTCAGGAAGGTACCTCAGGTTGTGGACACAAAACCACTAGGTACACCTTGACTGAACAGCACTGCCAGACAGATGAGCACACAGTGGGTATTGGCCAGTGACAGGGAATTGCTCAATCTAGTGTCTACTTGGCAGACTGCTTCCACATGTCCTTAAGTAAGCCTTGTGGTTGGCCTCAGTAAGGTTGTCAAGACTCCTTTGATTCTTGGTATGAAACTGGGGTTACTAGCTACTGTTAGAGCTGGAGAAGCCAAGCCAACAGTTTTAGAGCAGTCACATCTGGATGTGGCCTGCCTAACAGGTGAGTGGATAAGGATCACAGAGAAGGGGAACAGTATGGAGAACCACACCTGGGATGGCCAATAGGGGACCTCTGTGATCAGTCTCTTCTAACGTGGCTTTTTCAATGGCCCTGAGGATAAGAAGTTGTGGTGACCAATGAAGAGGAGGACCATTGGTGAAGTTTGGGATAATGTCATCCCCGAGTGACATGTTCTTGCTTAGCAAAAGAGGAGAAATTACTGCGTTTTCTGTTGGATAGTGAGATAAGGAGACCCTGAACAGCTCAGCCACATCTCTGAATACCTTTTCTGCTACCTCAGGGTTTACTGATCATTCAACCAGAAGGAATAGGTTGCTACTCAGCCTGTCTGCCAGTAGCCCATTTTCTCCAGAATGTGAATTGCCACTAGATACTGACTCTGTTCTGGGACCCAGTCCCACACAGTTTGATCTCTCTGCAGCATATTCCTCTTTGTCTGTTAGTGTACCAGATTACTGACACGTTACCACACTACTGACATATTACCTGTTTACACAGGTACAGGTGTTTGAAGGATAAGACTAATAGGAGATAAGGGCCTGGAAAACTGGCTTGAATTCCAGGACACTGATATGCAGTTGTAATTCCTGTGCAGTCCAATGGCTTTGCAAGTCCTGTCTTAAAAGTGGCCCCCCTACCCTTGACAGAATCATCTTTGGTAATGATACTCATGAACTACAGTCATTTGAATGGCTGCACAACCCTGACACTGGACACCAATATAAGTGATGCATGCAGTGTCATAACAAGGTGACTTTGGAGAGTGAGTCGTCATGTTGACATCACTGCAATCTGAGTGTCCATTAAAGGGGCCTCATACATAGGTACATTTGAAAAGCTACTTCTACTGCAGCTTCCATGTAACAAAGCACCCTGAGAATGCATCAGTCTGGGCCGCCTAGCTCCCATGTAACAAAGCACCCTGAGAATGCATCAGTCTGGGCCGCCTAGCTCCCATGTAACAAAGCACCCTGAGAATGTATCAGTCTGGGCCGCCTAGCTCCCACGTAACAAAGCACCCTGAGAATGCATCAGTCTGGGCCGCCTAACTCCCATGTAACAAAGCACCCTGAGAATGTATCAGTCTGGGCCGCCTAGCTCCCATGTAACAAAGCACCCTGAGAATGCATCAGTCTGGGCCGCCTAGCTCCCACGTAACAAAGCACCCTGAGAATGTATCAGTCTCTGCCTCTTTGCTCCCATGTAACAAAGCACCATAGGAATGTATCAGTCTGGCCCTCCTTGCTTCAATGCAACAAAGCACCCTGAGAATGTATCAGTTTGGGCCTCCTTGCTCCCTTGTAACAAAGCACCCTGAGAATGTATCAGTTTGGGCCTCTTTGCTCCCATGTAACAAAGCACCCCGAGAATGAATCCAGTCTGGGCCTTCTTGCTTCCATGTAACAAAGCACCTGAGAATGTATCCAGTCAGGGTCTCCTTGCTCCTTGTAACAAAGCACCTGAGAATGTATCAGTGTGGGCCTCCCTGCACCAAGAAAATCTGTCAACTAACTGGCTTAAATGGTTTGCATCATTCTGGAGTTATGAAGGTTCTGTAGAGCAGGGTGTCCAGAGAATCACCTTCCTGGTGTGCATTCTGAGTGAAGAGCAGCTACAATGTAGGCTATCTGGTAAGGGGCCCCAAGTGTCTAGGGGCAGCTGGGAGTCAATGATTTCGATAAAGGAATATTTTGGATACTGTGACCACTGCTGAGTTGATACATCTGCCATGCATCTATTAAACACGGGGGCTGTGGTGAGACCAACATACACATCAAAACTCGTAGTGCTCAACTCCTACCCTAAAGGGCACGAATCATCCTAATTGCTCAGCAAACTAACCTCTGGATAGATGTCAAGATGAATGTTTGTGCCAAGATCATGTGTAACTTCAGCCTGAAGGCTAAACAAAGTTGGTTAAGCTATGTTGGTCTATGACATGGCGGAGGTCCGTGTTTTCATTTTTTTTTTTTTTTTGGCACCAGAAAAAATCTTTAGTAGCCTTTGTCTCTTTGGTCTAGTAGGACCCCTTGAATGTCTATCTTTTGAAGGTGCATCAATGCTTCCTGCTCTGTTTTTACTCTGATTGGATAGGGGGCATATCAAGGACTTTTGTGTTGGGTGGGCTCTGATCAGGGGAAATCTTGTAACCACTGGATGTCTCTTACCCACGTGCCCCTGATCATCATCAACCATTGGGCCTTAACAGAAAGGCAGTCTTCCCCGACTGCCACCAGAACGGCACAGTCAGCAACATGTCATGGATGCTGCTGATCAAATGGCTATTATTACCTGGGCTCTAGGGCAGCTGTAACTGGTGCAGCAACTTCATCAATGAGGAGATAAGAGGGGTAGACGAATAAGTTTCAGTCGGCCTCGCCAGAACAACAGCCATCTGTGACTCCTCTGCATTTAAATGAGCATCCACTGAGGCAGCTAAAACTTTACAACAACGGCCATCTTTGCCCTTATCCTTCATATTTTTTTAGGTGTTTTGTTACCTCATCTCCAAACAGGAAGGTACCTAAGTAGACGTGTCTGTAAACATCATCTTCATATCCTCTGTAAAAAAACAGTTAACTTGACCCTGGAGTAGTCATGCGTAGAAACCTCTGTCACCACTGATTAGGCAGAACCAAATGACATGGACAATGGTTTAATCAAGGAAAATATGTACTGTGAGGTCCATAATTTGTATTCTTGACTCCCTTATGGAAACCCTTCCACAATCTGGGTTATTTGGTCCATTTGATCCCTCTGAAATCAGACAATGTGGCTAGGTAAATAAGATTTCTCAGTGAGAAGGCTGAAGAGGCAAAGCCATATTTATCTGGCCTGTCAGTGGTCAGACTGCTTTCTGGAAGATGGAAAGCAAGGCTCTGCAGAGCAACAATCTCCGAGTGCTGCTGTGGCTGCTGCTGTAATTTTGGGTTTCAACCTGGGGGTCTCTGACCAAAATGTTCCAGTCACTGGGTGGGCTGAAGATGCCAACTACTTTTCTATGAAATAAGGTCACTGTAGAAAGGAGTCTTCCATATGTGCTTGGAAATATCCTATAAGACAGCCACCAAGGGAAGGCACACTTCTTATAGTCCCATTTTCAAAGACTGCAGTATGAAGTAGACCACTTTCTGTTCTCTTGCATTTGCATTTCCCAAATTTGGGGTACTGGGGGAACCAAATCCTCTTTGTCATCTAAATCTGTAGCAAGAAGCTTCTCCTAGTCTGTTGATGTATACCCGATTTTGGTCATTGCCTTTTTTTGGTCTCTTGGGGGAGGGCTTGGAGTCAGATGGGGAGGCTGGGTTCTTCCAGTTGTCTAGGGCCAGAGAGTTTTGGGGGAGGTTATCAGAAGTGGCTTAAAGGGGACAGCTTCGCTATCCTGTTCATGGGGGGACAGGAGTCATACCCCACACTGGCACTGAGTGTGGGCTGCTGGGGTAGAAATGTAAGCTGCACTAGGAGTGTCTGTATGTGAGTCCCCAAGGCCAAGTCAGGCTGTGCCATAGTAGAACTGTCTGCTGGCACAGCCTGAGTATATGGTTCCCTTGCCACAGGTAGAGTGGGGAACTGGCTGTAGACAGCTGCCACTGGTCCTAGAGGGAGAGAGTACTCCAACTTACAAAACAGGCCTTGGGTGAAGACCAACAACATAGTATTGGGAGCCTTCCATGGCAGGTGACGAGGTGTCGAATGTCTTGTTTGGGTTGGCAGCAACACCAATGGTTGCAGTAATTGTGAGCATAACTAAATAGCTACAGTTTTCAATAGCAAGTGTAGGAGCAGACATTATGAATATACAATTTTCCAGGATTCTTGACAATGGATACAACAGTAGCAAATCCAATACAGTCATTATTTGAGGTTTTGAAGATGAATGCCTTGCTGGTGAAAACATCACTGCCTAGTCTAGTCACCATGCCAGCTTGTAAGAGAAAGCTACTGATTTTTGGCTGCGGTGATCTCTGGCCCTAAGGAATAAGGCGGTCAAGCAGCTCATCCCATGCAGCCTACTCCTCCCTAACCACCTACTTCACCCACTGTCAAGATTCCTGGCAGTAAACTGGGGAGGGAGGAGCCATATCCCCAGAGAAGCCACTCCTGCCTCTGGTATGGTTTCCAAGTGCTGTAAAGGGGGATCCTTATCGATAATGACATCCATTCTTGCCCATACGACCGGGCTGTTTGGTGTAAGGCATTCCATGGGGACTGGGAAGGGTTAGAAGAACCTGCAATGGCACTAGAAGAAGTACAGGCCAACTGTAGTCCGCCAGAAAGAGCCCGCTGCATAAGGTGGGCTGCCAGCGAATCCCTTCAGCACTTGATAGTGGCCCAGTTAAAACTCCTGCAAATGGACCAAATAGTCATGACATGCGACTCATCCAGGCACAGGGCATAGAGTGGTTGCCACTTGGTGTAATTTCCTACCCCGAGCACCCATCACAGCTAAAGGTGACAAAACTTTGAGGCAGGTAAGAGGTCAGGCTGTAGGCCCACATCTAAAGGCCAAACGAAGGAACAATAAAGCAGTGGAACTAAAACAATGGAGCCGCTGGAGCCTCACGGCCTTCTATGTGGACACAAAGTCATCTTACATAGACATACTGAAAGTGGCAACAAAGAAATGGAGACCTACCAACACAGGGGCATCCTGACAGCTTTTCAGCTGGAACAGTTTCATGTGCAGGGTGGTTCAACTGCCAGGATGTATATACATTTGACAACATTACTGAGGATGTGTCTTGCTTCCAGAAGCTCTGTTACCCTTTCTTGGACAAAGTACATGTTACCTTTTTAAAATACTACCTCCCTTTCACTGGCCTGTCAATACCCGGGTATCTACTTATTCAGAGGTACCTCTATAGACTGCTATCTGTTGTCTGCTACTCATGTGCTTAGGATATTGCCGGGTTAGCTACTATCCTACCACATGCAATAATCAATATCCCCCCTCCCACAGTTGTTCAGAACCATTATCAGCACAGTATACATCCACAAAGAACTCATGTTGCCTTTGGTTAATCTGCTTTTCTTCCATCATAAGATCATCTAAATGATGTGTACAGTTCCCTACACCCCCTCCCTGAAATAAAACAGCCTTTAGGGCAAAATTCCCTCCCTTACAGCTGGTTCATGGATGATGTAAAACGCAGCACACCTCACCCAGACTTCCATGACACTGAATAAATATATCCAGCTGCCGCTGCGTTAGCAGGCGCTTTCTTGATCCAGTCTCTTGTGACAGACACTGCTGGGATTTTTCTATTAGTCACAGCACAATGCATTTCCACTAGGTCATCACACATAGAGGAATTCAGTTTTAAGCAGTCATTAATTGGGCTGATAAGAAGCAACAGAACTTACTACCAAGATTAGCTGTACGTTAGCAGAAAGCAATTTTCTCAACACTATGGCAAGAGATACAGATTCTAAGCAAAAATTCATGAATGCACCAAGAAACTATTTCATGGGTAAACAAAAATGTAGGAGTCAGAAAAAGGATGAGCAGAAGAAGAAAAAAAAATTCTAAAATATATTACTTCCAAAGGGGCATCGGGCGCAAATGGAAAATATGCAGCAACCACACCACATACCACTGATGTTATTACTTGACTTTGCTAAGCATGGGTTAATGTTCTAAACTGAATCCTCGGATTAAAAGTAAAACATCCTGCCTCTCAGGGCATGAGTTCTTATGACCAGCTGTTTGTGGGTCTGAGTCAGCAAGGCACAAACCACAGACTGAGGGAGAAAAAGAAGATCGAGGCTGTAAGTCACAGAAGAAGCCTTGCCTTCCCTTTCCAGCTAAATTGTTCCCTACCAGGCACATTCCAGTAAAGCAACATCAACTGTGAAAGTCACACATCCAAACATTCAACACTTCAGCCTAATTAAGGGAACAGCGGAAAGAACCAGAAGCACATGTAACAGCATGTCAGCAGCCACTTTAAAGTATTTTTTCCAAATACAGAGATCTTCTCTTGTACCAAATATAGTGTCTCAGCCTCTCAAAACCTAATTTGAGTAAGCACTGTACTTTTTTTTGGGGGGGGGGGGGGGGGGCATTATGACTACTGACTTGTATATTTCTTGGAAAAGTTCCTTAGTTAAATTCTACACAATGCAGTAACTCTAAGCTAAGAAACACACAAATCAATGATAATGGTTGCCTGTTATGAAAAGTAATGCAGTAAAAGAAAAAAAAAACCAAACATCCACAACAGTATCAATAAATCTATATTAGTTTTCATTCTTGTACTACAATAGAGGAGTTTGCAATCAATTAAAATTATTTTAAACCCAGGCTTACAATCCCAGACAAGGCCTTGAATAACTGCTCAGAATGTTTTCATGGGAAAGGAAATGCAACCTAATTAGTGAGTAAAACCCTGGAGGATTATATTTGACCAGGGAGTACAAGACATGATGTTTTATATGGGGAATAGCCACACACACACACACACACACACACACACACACACACACACACACACACACACACACACACACAGTGCCCAATCTACACAAACACCAGATGCAGTCTGATCCCCAAATACAGCATTTGTGGATGAACACAATTCTGTCCAACAACTACACAGCTACGCACACACAAAATTCAGAGTATGCAAATAGTCAATACAGAAAAAGGGAAAAAAATGCCAACTATGTAACAAATCTGAATGAGACAATCTTATATTAAGTGTCAGACAGATGCTGTCAAATTGTAGGAGTTTCTAGACCACGAATAACAGACAAGAAATACAACTTCAGAGGCACAGCACTCTGGTAGGGTCCAGGCAAGGACACTGATGTTGTACTGCTCAAGGTAACAACACTGACAACCAAGCTCATAAAAATGACTTTGCGGTCAGTAGGGTGGGAGACCTCTCACTGACCCACAGGTTCCTTACTCTCCTTAATGGGACCAGTTAAAAAACACAACACAATCACAGCACTCTACAGATAGGTCAAAGGTCAGTACTATTACAGTGGAAGGGGGGGTATAAGATCACAACTTTATGCCCACAGCCTCTCTACAGGATCAGAAAGAGGCATATAATGAGCCTGGCACCATCTGCACAAGCCATTCCATGCCCTTTCTCCCACATCATCAGTTATCTTAGGAAACAAACCAGGGCTGTGCCTGCCAAGAACTAGGGCTTCTAGTAGCAAGGCAAACATCTGGAGAAAGGATGTTTTTGGAAGGTACTAACAACGGATGGGACACTGCAAATAAGTAAACAAAATCAAAAGGTGGTTTCTAGGATATAGCATACTTGCAAAAAAAGAAAAAAAAAGAAAAAATGGATTTTAGAGGACATATATTTCTCTAGTCTTGCCAAACTTGAGGAATGCAGCAAGACAATACACCTGATGATGGAACACAAAGGCAGCCATACAATCTATTAAATGAATGTTCACAGTTCCATGGGTAAAAGGCCCCAGCATTAAACAAGGATTAGCCTACATAAATAAATAAAATAAAAATGTCTTTGCAGCCTTAAAAAGGGATATACAACAGACATGGGGAGAATTAGGTATTACACATCAAATTCTTAATAAATTATCTTAAATGTGGCAAGGGTGCTACTTTGTTTCATTGGCAATGGTAGTTTATTCCAGAGGTGGGTAAGGTGTTGGGATATGAATCAGTCATACCAATGTGTCTTGTTAACTTGTTTTTAAAGATTTAGGTTCTTTGCATGAGTTTTGAGGAACCATTATTCTGCAAAGGCACACAGGTAAAGGAAGGTGGGGTCTCTCATGGCACAAAAGGCTAAATACAGGTCACCACGGAGGAGACTACAGGGGGAGGAGTACAAGAAGACACTGCGAGTTGGTCAGAATAACTGCGGCATGAGGCCTGTAATCGTTCTGATTAGGAATCTCTAAGGTCTCTCAAGGCGAACCAAATGTTCAACACTTGCATGCCAAAGGGGCATTGCATTACATTGCATTCAATAACAAGATAGATGACAGATGAGCAAAGGGAAGTTGTGACGTCTTTGGATCTAGAGATGCTTCACTAATATGCAAACAATATAGGACTGCTGTGCCACACACAGCTCTGTGGATCCCAGATCGTACTATAAAGCTTCTTGGATTTGTTCTTCCTCTTGTAATGCCGCATCGGTCAGTGCATCGGTCAGTGCTGTAATAAAAAGATGTCCTTACATTCACCACTGCAGTATTCATTACTTATGGGATTCCCTGCTGTGAATCCATCATCCGGCCAGTCTATCAAAGTCTACCATTGCATGCTGAACATCACCTACACACTCCTCACCTAGCGTAGGGCATAGAGGTGACATTGAGGCTTAGCATCCTCAGAATGTTGTTGCCGCCAGTCTGAATGCTGCTTTAACAGGTCTGCTCGCCTCCATCTGTTTTTGCCATTTTTTTCTGTTAATTGGAATTCTGGTGATTTCTCTTGTTTGTTGAAGTCTTCACTGTTGCAGATAAGTACCCAGTTAGGGCTTTTGTTCTTTACTTCATTTTTTTTGTGCTGTTTGGGGGGTTAATTTCATCCAGGAAGGGTAAATGTCAGTGTGGGAAACAGATTCCACATAAAGACCAAAATGTTTGGCTCGCTGAAGGCTCAGGGAGTGTGGTTTCCTCATCAGCAGAAGGAACACATCAGTGTCAAAGAGATGAGGGCTCTTATGCTGGCTCTTCAGGCCTTTCATGCTCTTTTCTCTCTGGGGTCTCTCAAGGTATTCACAGACAATACTACAGTTATATGGTACATCAACAAACAGGGGGGGGGGGATCTTACTTTCTTTGCCAGTTGGCACTTCTGGTACGGGATCTGGCTGTAAAGTATCAAGTGACTCTTCAGGCAGTTCATATTCCTTCAGAACATTGTGGCAGACACTCTGAGCAGGTCCTTCACTCAGTCTCATGAATGGATCTTTCACAGGGATGTGTTTATGGACAATGTTCACCAGTGGGTACTCCTCAAGTAGATCTCTTTGCCTCCCCACTGAACATTCAGCTTCCTCTGCTTTGTGTCAGAGTCCCAGGTCCTCTAGTATGGAAGGTGGATGCCCTCTCATTTTCTTGGAAGGGGATGTTTCTTTATGCATTCCTTCCCCTTCCTCTCATTCTGAAAGTTCTGTTCAAAATTCAGCAAGATGCTCCCAAATTCTTGTTGGTGACTCATTTTTGGCCATGACAGTACTGGTTCCCTCTACTTCTGCATCTTGCCAAGGGCAATCACCACAAGTTACCTCACAGGGTGGATCTCCTCACACAAGACAAGGGGTCTCTCATTCATCTCCACCTGTCCACGCTTCACCTGACACTGTGGGTGACAGGGTTTTGGATCCCTCATAGACACCTTTTTTCTGAGAACGTGCTACAGGTCCTTCAGGAGGCCAGAAATCCTACTACTAGGAAATCCTACTTATCTAAATGGAAGAGGTTTTTTATTTGGTGTCTGTCTCATAACCTGGATCCATTACTGTGGATGTTCCTTTGGTTCTCTCTTATTTGTGCGAGTTGCTCAATACTGGTTTGACCTATTCTTCTATTAAGGCCCACTTAATTAGCTGTTTCTGCTTGTCTGCCTTTAACTCCCCCATAAGCTTCTAGATTTGAGGCTAAGCAATTTCTTAAAGGTGTCTTTAATATTAGACCTCCCAGGAAGCCTGTTAATCCTCCCTGGGATCTTAATTTCGTTTTGGAGAAATTGACTTAGGCTCTTTTTGAGCCTGCTGTTTCAGCTTCCTTCCAATATTGTTCTTGGAAGACAGCTCTTTTGTTAGCTCTTCTGCCAGACAGGTGTCTGAGTTGCAAGCCCTTATGGATACATAATTCATGAGGCCAGGTGTCCTTGCGTACTAATCCTTCTTTTATGCCCAAGGTGGTTAATGAGATTTCACTTACTCAGTCTATTAATTTACATACTTTTTCCCCTCTGCTCAATCTGACAGTGAGAGGGTGCTGCATACCTTAGATTTTCATAGACAGCTCAGATTTTATTTGGATAAGACTAAAGCTATCAGAAAATCGGATCAGTTGTTGGTTTCCTTTCATCCTAGGTCTTTAGGATTGGCGGTTTCCAAACAATCTATTTCTACTTGGATTTCAAAGGTCATTTCTTTTTGCTACAATTTTCATAGCGGGAGCCTTCCTTCTTCTGTAAAGGCTCATTCTACTATAGCTGTGGCTTCTTCTGGTGCTTTTTTCAAGGGTTCGGATGCTAATTCTATTCTTGAAGCAGCTACATAGACTTCTGTGCATACTTTTGTCAAACATTACCAGTTGGATGGTATCTCCAGAGCTACAGCTGGTTTTGCCGCTGCCATTCTGCATGGCTTCTTAGAGGGCTCTACTGCTGCTTCCTCCTCCCAAGTTTCTTCTTGAACTTTGACCCTCTCCCATTTGTGATGAATACTAGAGCAGTGAATGTAAGGACATAGTACAGTTGTGTAAAATCTCACCATAATGGTAGATGCCCTTGCCTTCGCCGCTGCAGTATGCACTCCCTCCCTCCACCCCCCCTAGTCTTTTTTCCTTCCTGAATGTGTAGGTTCTCTTTGGTTTTCCTTGGACTGCTGTTCCTACTGGGGCAATCAGTTCTGAGGATGGTATGCCTGAACGTCACCTTAATGCACTATGCTACGTGAGAAGTGCATAGGTGATGTTCAGCATACCTTAAAGCAATGATAGACTTTGGTAGACTGGCTGGATGACGGACTTCATGGCAGGGAATCTCATATGTAATGAATATTGCAGAGGTGAAGGCAAGGACATCCACCATTAGGGTAAGATTTTACACAACTGTACTTTCTGGGCTGCAGAAAGGTACCTTTGTAAGTGTTCAAAAAGTAGTCCACCAAAAACAGAGCAGGCAATCAATTAACCCAGCAGTACTTACATCAGCAACCTCAGCCCGACGGAGGGGGGTGGGGGGGGGGGTTGCAGGCTTCCCTTCTTTCAGCAGATGCAGCCCACATCCTCCCATTAGGAGCCGAATCAGTCCCTGGAGCCTGCAATCTTCTTTTTCTTGATCCCTGATGGTATTGGGGCTACATCTGTTGCTTTGGCCCATTTGCACACTACAATCAAATGCACACAGCTAACAATTCAGTAGCTTTTACTGTCCTCTGAATGCTTCATGTTTTCTATGCTAATACATGCTAAGTAACTACAAATTGAAATCCACACAGTGCTCAACCAGGTAAAATTCAGCAAATAGCAGAAGAGACCAAGTCAGTCAGTTAGCAGCACAGCAAACACCTTTTAATCCACACAGATAAAATCCACAAGTAATGGTTAAGCGCTCTCATCTGACATAACAGACATCTTCAGAACCAAGTTACTCAATCAAATTAACAATTAAATAGCAGAGCCAGTATTTACACGCCCTTCATGTAAGCCAATACGTTTGCTTTCAGCATGCTGGTCTTAAAGCAGTTTTATAATACATTTAAAATGTATTTAAAATGTTCCTAGCACACATGAAAACATATTACTGCTAAAAACAAAATATTAAACTTGTTGTGCCCTTCTTTTTAACTCACTAACAATTGAAATCCTCTCATTTAGTCCTGGCGGATAGGTAGCATCAAATTTAAGCTGCCATTTCATTTCTTTATGCAGCAATCTATTTTCCCAGTCCCCAGTGACATCTTCCATGGAGAGTTGTTCCAAAATCAAAACATTAAAATTTTTAAAACCAGTACAATATACAGAGTGTCTAGCTAGCGCACTTTGACTGTCCTTTTTCTTTAGACTGTACACACGCTGGTAAATTCTTTGCTTCAATGAATTAATAGTTTTTCCAATATAAAATGCATCGCATGTGCAGCAGGTAGCTAACTAAATAATCCTTTGTGCGTTGCAATTCAACACTTTTTGTCTGTTCCATACTTTTATCTTCCTCACCACTTCATTCTTTTCCACGTTAATAAACTTACAACAAGAACAGTGTTCACGTCTTCTAGTTAAAGGAATGCCGCCCCTATTTCCTGTACTTCCCAGTAGTCCTTCAAAATTGGTCATGTTTCTATATGTAAAAGTTGGTCTAGTACTGAATAACCGACAAATATCACTACCCGCTTGTAATAATGTCCAATTTTTACAAATACTTTTTTCAATTTCCTTAGAGTCAGTGGTGTAGTGCAATACCATATTGTTACCCAGTTGTAAACTGGAACTGCTAGTCCTCGTCACAAAATTTTCCTGACAGTTAAAACCAAACTTAACGATGGGTGCAAATTTGTTCTGCCTGCCCGCCCAGACTTCAGTAATGATTTTATCCAACAAGTCACTTTTCTTTGAACATTTCTCTTAAAACTGAGAACTCTCTTAAACATTCCAAATTCTCTGATGTAAGCCTAGAAACACGAATCAACTGACTCTTCACAATACCTTTCTTTTCATACATAGGATGATTTTCAACAATGACATCTAAAGTGGAAAATAACTTTGCTGCTGGGAGTGCAGACCAGGGAGACGTGGTGGGATTTGAACTTCTGTCCTCTTCTCGTAATGAGAGAGATGATTGATATTCCACCTGTAGGTCACATTCTTGGGGAATTCTGGGGTTATGCCACACAACAAAAGTGAAAAAGTGTTCCAAAGGGACATCGGTGGAATAAGATTTCTTCTCCAGTGTAAATGCTACAACTACAGGGATGACAACTACCTTATCTTACCTACCCTATCATCACCAAACGCTCTGGACCAGGCAGAGATAAGCTTTCCTGCAAAGCATTCCCACTGAAAAAAACTCTGCAAAGAGGTACTTCACCTTACAGCAGGTGGGCTACTTTCCAAGAAATATGGTATGATGCATGTCGGACAAAAAAAACTGTAGGTTTCCCAGCTGTGAGTGCTGTGAGTTTGGAGAGGTGGAGGCAACTCCAATCAATGCCCAATAATGAAGGGCTGCTACCAGCTCCATAAGGCTTAAAGCTACAACTAAAAAAAAAAAACAGCATTCAAAATCTATTTCAGGAGAGCTGTTCTATTACTCTGCTTTCCTTACTGGGTACCTTCTATGGACACTGCTGCAGACCAGCCAACAAATAGAACTACTTTTACTGTTGAGGTAAGGGTATCCAGGGTCAAACTCACTTCCTTCAGTGTCATTGCCATAACTGGAGCCAGTGTGCCCTCTCATCCAAAACAGAAATGGACTGCTGCCTATTAATACAAATATAAATGAAATAAATGGAAATATAACCATATTCAAGGAACAAAACTAATATAGTTATGGACCAGATGTACAAAAGTAGCCTTCCCGTCTGCATAGATACTAAAAATACAAAGCTGCTGACAAAAAAGACCACTGATCTCTGGCATGTATCTAAGTGCTGCAACTTTCCTTCCCATCCTATCCTTTAAATATTTCATGCTACACTGAATTCTTCACATTGCTTGTGTTTCAAGTCTTCACCACTCTCCCTGTGGAGAAATGTTTCCTTATTCAAACTACCACCCACATCTAGTTTCTCAGACTGCACTGCCTCCTACCAGGTCCTCAACAATCTTGCAAGACTATGTTATAACAGCCTATTACAATGTGCATCTCATTCTTCATATCTCATTCTTCATACCTTACCCCTGGTGTTGCCCTTGCTTTTTATATAACTATACTGTAGACTTTACATTCCTTCCTCTCAGGGTGTTCCAAGTGTTCATATAGCTGAACAGATTACTAAAGAAGCATATACTCTGCTTACCAGTACAAAAGTGAGTACGGTTTGTTGCTTAGTGCTTTTCCTTGCAAGGACATAAAAAAGTCATTGTGCAGATGCAGAAAAGTACAGTTTTGTACCTACCATAAATGTAGATGTCTGATAGGTATGCATCTGCAGTCCTAACATATGGGTTGTCCTGCCTCAGGCAGCCCTTCGGTCGGCCGGATTCCAAAGTCTGGGTCTGGCCTCGGCTGATGTCGCACTTCACCCGACGTCATAGCTGCTGGGGTATAAAGGCATCAGCCGACGCCATTTTCCTCAGTGTTTCTTGCCCCAGATGCCAGGTGCCCTCTAGGAAGGCTAAATTTGGATAAATGCAAATAATTTCAAACAGTAGAGAACAAAAAATATATATATATACAAACAAATACACCATAATAGATTCCCCCAGCTAGCTAAAAGAGGGGTAAGTACCCTAGGAATACCACAGAGGGGAAGGAGGGTGGGTAATCCTGACTGCAGATGCATACCTATCAGACATCTACATTTATGGTAGGTAAAAAACTGTACTATGTCCTTCAAGGATGCATCTGCAGTCCTAACATATGGGTAGAATACCATAGCCAAACTGGGGGAGGAGGCACTAAGATAAAGATGGTGTAGTTAAGATCCCTTGCAAAACAGCAGTTGCAAAACCTGCTCGGGATCTGGAGTATAAAGGAAGATTATAATGCTTGGCAAATGTATGCACGGAGCTCCAAGTAGCAGCTTCTAAAATGTCTTTGGTAGCCACTCCTCGTAGGAAAGCTGTAGTGGTGGCTGTAGCTCTTGTGGAGTGAGGCCTGATATTTTCAGGAGTTGTCTTTCCATGAAAAGAGTAGCAAAATCTAATGCAATTTCCTATCCTTTTTGAGATTGTCTGTTTTGAAATTGCTTTTCCTTGCATTCCTGTTGCATATGCTACCAGAAGCTGGTCAGTTTTTCTGTTGGTCTTAGTTCTGTCCAGATAGTAGCGTAATTGTCTGTGCACATCCAAGGTATGTAGTAGTCTTTCCCCCCTGTTCTGTGGGTTGGGGAAGAATGTAGGTAAATGAAATCGCTTGGTTCAATGATACTCTGGAGACCACTTTTGGCATAAAAGTTGGGTTAGTTCTCAGAGATACTCTATACTGATGGAAGATAAGGAAGGGCTGTACTGCCATTAATGCATGTAACTCAGATATCCTTCTTGCTGAAGTGATTGCTAGCAGGAAAGCAGTTTTCCAAGATAAGAACTGCAAGTCTGCTGTTGCTGCTGGTTCAAAAGGGGGAAGTGTTAATTTTTCCAGCACAAAGTTGAGATCCCATGTAGGTAAAGGTGGTTTCCTTGGAGGCTTTACATTTTTGATTCCTCTTAAGAACTGCCTGAGTAGAGGATGAGAGAAGACAGGAGGATCCATGTTGTATTCTGCTGAAATTGCTGATGCATGAATCTTAATGGAGGAGTAGGACAGGCCATTGTGGAACAGTTCTGCTAAGTATTCCAGGATGTGTGCTATGTTTGCCAATGAGACATTTTCTCCCTTTGCTGCACTCCAAATGAGGTATCTTTTCCATTTGGCTGAATAAGTTTTCCTTGTGGAGGGTCTGCGTGCCTCCAGGATAATGTCCTTAACCCTCTGAGATAAATCTGGTTTATTTTGTTTTATGCAATATTCCAAGCAGCTAGCTGCAGTGTTTTCAAGTTTGGATGCAGGATCTTGTAGTTGTTCTGTTAGAAGTAAGGGCCATAGAGGTAGAGGCCATGAGTGTGTCCGAGACAGGCTTCTCAGTAGCGGGTACCAATGTTGCCTTGGCCAGTCTGGAGCTATCAGGATTACCCTTGGCTGATCCTCTCTGATCTTCAGTAGGACTTTGTACATCAAAGGAAGAGGTGGAAATGCATATGCTGTCAGGTTTTTCCAGCTGAAGGAAAGGGAGTCCACCCTCCAGGCAAGTGGGTGGTATGCTCTTGTGCAGAATTTCTTCAATTGGTGGTTGTGTGGGGAGGTGAACAGGTCTATCTCTGGCATTCCCCATTTCTTTGTTATGGTTTTGAAGATATCTGGATGCAGCATCCATTCGTGAGCATCTGTGGTAGTTCTGCTTAAGGTGTCTGCTAGTGAATTTTCTTTTCCTGGTACAAATCTGGCCTGTAGTTGAATGTTGAGATTCCGGGCCAAATTCCACAGGTCCATTGCCAACCGGCATAGAGGATACGAGTGTGTACCTCCCTGTTTGTTGATGTACCACATGACTGTGGTACTGTCCGTCCTTATCAGCAGGTGACCTTGTTGAAGGAGTGGTTTGAATGCCTGGATTGCATGTTTCACTGCCAGCATCTCCTTTAGATTTATGTGTAGATTCAGCTGGTCTTGGGTCCATAGGCCTTGTATACACTTGTCCACTATGTGTGCCCCCCAGCCTAGGTCTGAGGCGTCCATGGTGATGGTCTGGCTTGGATGTGGTTTGTGGAAAGGCAATCCTCTGTTCAATTGACAGGCCTGAGCCCACCACAGGAATTCTTGTTTCAGGCATGGAATTATTGGAATCTGGGCTTCTAGACTGTGCTTGTGTCGAGACCATACATTCCTTAGGTACCATTGCAACTTTCTCATATGCAGCCTGGCATGTGGAATCAATATTATGCAGGATGCCATGTAACCCAGGGCTTGCAGGACTTTCCTTGCAGTAAGCTGAGTTTGTGTTGTTAATGTCATGAAATAGACTGGTAGTTGCTTTTGTTTTTCTTCTGTGAGAAAAGCCATCTGAGTTGATGTATCCAGTTCTGCACCCAAAAATGTTATCCTTTGGGATGGTACTAGTCTTGACTTTTGCATGTTGACTGTGTATCCCAAGGCTTGCAACAGTTGTATGACATTTTCCAAATCTTTTGTTAATTTTGTCTTGTTGTCCGTTTGTATTAGGCAGTCGTCCAGGTATGGGTAAATTTGAATTCCCTGAAGCCTGCAATGAGCAATTACTGATGCCAGGCATTTCGTGAATACTCTGGGCGCAGTAGATAAGCCAAAGGGCAATGCTGAGAATTGATAATGCTCTGATCCTGCAAGAAATCTTAGGTGTCTTCTGCAATCTGGTCGTATAGGGACGTGCAGGTATGCCTCCTTGAGATCTAGAGTCACCAGCCAAGACTCCTTGCCCAGCATGGGAAGAAGTTGCTGGAGGGTCAGCATTTTGAATTTTGGAACAATGAGGTATGTGTTCAGTGCGGACAAGTCGAGAATAGGTCTCCATTGGTTTTCTTTTCTTGGTACAAGGAAAAGCCTGGAGTAAAATCCTTGGCCTTGTTCCATGGGTGGCACCTTTTCTGTAGCTCTCATCCTTAGTAAGTTGTTGATTTGTCTTTGAGCCTCTGTTTTCTGGCTTGGTGGTAGGTTTGGCATTCCTCTCTTTTTTGGTAGAGTGTGGAAGTGAAACCTGTAGCCCTTGTCTATTGTTTGTAAAGTCCATTTGTCTCCTGTAATGCAATGCCAGTTGTCGGAAAATAAGGCTAGCTTTCCGCCCAAGGGTGCTTCCAGTTGTTCCCTGGTAGGCGGAACCAGAGCCAAGTCATTGTGTCTGTCCTGTGGAAGTGGTTGTAGTTGAATCTGTGGCAGCACTTCTCTGGTTGGCAGGTTGCCACTGACGTCCCCTGTAGGCACCCCTAGATTGACCTCTGCCTCTTGAGCGTCTATTTCTGCCTCTCTGTGCTCTGGAGGTGTCTGGAAAGGACCAATTCTTCGAAGGCCAATTTCTGCTAAACCTCGGAGGTTGGACCTGTAAGAAATCCTTGACTGTTTGGACAGATTTTGCTTTTTCTTCCATTTTCTTTAGAACCTCCTGTGCAGGGGAGCCAAACAAACTTTGTTTCTCCATAGGAGCATCTAGGAGTTTTGACTTAACATGGTCTGGTAAGGATTGTTCTTTTAACCAGGCATGCCTTCGAATCAATGCTCCAGTCATAGCTGATCTAAAGGAAGCCTCCAGTGCATCATAGCCACATTTTAAGAAATGATTACTGACCTGCTGAGAGTTATGTACCAAATCCTGAAGGGACTTGCGGTCTATAGGTTCAGGAGAGGACAGTTTTTTATTTAGCTGGTCTAACAAAAATTCCTGGTACTGAATAATGTGAAATTGACAGTTTAAGGCCCTGGCCGAAAGAGTAGCAGAAGTATAAACCTTTTTACCCCATCTCTCTAATGCTCTAGATTCCCTTTCAGAGGGAAGAGGGTTTTTGGCAGAGGCAGCTGCCACACCTTTAGGGCCCTGTGAAATGGTTTCTGGGTCTGCAACATGAGCCTTATACAAGTGGTAGTGTGTCCGGGACCCTGTAATATCTATCAGGCTTGGCAGGGGCCGGAGGAAGAGAATCAGGGGCAGTACTGGCATCATTATATGCATCACCAACAACTGATAGTACTGGAGGAATGGCTAAAGGCCTATGCTGTGGTAAGTGTAAAAAAGTCCTTAGCCTTTTCCTTGAATCTGAAAAATCCTGGCCCTGCCATTGGAAGTGTTCCCTCATAGCATGTAGGGTTCCCCAAAAGAAAATTCTTCAGGAGGAGAAGCAGAAGGAATGGAGTCTTCTGCATCAGAATCCTCATAAGGAGAATATGGGCCTTCCCGATGGTCTGAAATATCTGAGTCATCCGAGGAATAGTCTGTAGAGACAGGTTCCGGGGGTTCAGTCCTAGACCTCTTATCTGGAGGGGGTTGAGAGGCCCTGTCTGGGTGAGGTTGCGATCCCCTGATCAAAGAAATAAGATCCTCAGCCAGGCTGAGTATTTGGGAACTAGAGGTAGGCCTGTGTGAGGGAGTTTTAGCAGGTAAGGCCTTAGAAGATTTAGCTGCTTTAGCCCTGGAGAAGGCCTTGATAGACATAGAAGCAGGTGGTCTAGCAGCCCCACGTGCAGGGGTAGAAATGTCTAAAGGAATAGTGTCTGACAAATCCTGGGTGCCTGCTTCTGTAGCAGTAATTTCAGTAGCAGATTCAGCCATGCTCTGTGAGGCCTCGGTTATCGGAGGCATGCTTTCGGCCGAAGGAAGAACCGAGGACTCGGTTTCAGCCGAAACCGAGACACTCGCGGTTGGCCTAACCGTGGTTTCAGCCGAAACCGCGGACCGCGAGTGTCGGTCCTTTTCCTTGCGCTTATTAGCTAATTGTGTAGTCGGAGTCTCCGACGGCATTTTATATGCAAAAGCGGGACCAAAAAACTCCTCTGCAAACTCCGACTGACGTCTAAGCGTCCGTCGGTTGAAGGAAGCACAGGCTAGACAAGCTGATACGTCATGGTCTGGGCCTAAGCAAGGAAGGCTGTAAGAGTGGAAATCCTTATGAGGTATTTGTTTCCCACAAGTTAAACAATTATTTACTTTGTCTGACATCGGCTGAGGCAAGAAAGAGTCCCCAACGGGGTACTTAGCTTTTTAGAAGTCTTCGGTACGTTGAAATCTCTGGATCTGACCAACCGGCACTTGCGAACAGCTTCTGCTTCGGGCACCGCGCGGCAAGAAAGACTGAGGAAAATGGCGTCGGCTGATGCCTTTATACCCCAGCAGATATGACGTCGGGTGAAGTGCGACATCAGCCGAGGCCAGACCCAGACTTTGGAATCCGGCCGACCGAAGGGCTGCCTGAGGCAGGACAACCCATATGTTAGGACTGCAGATGCATCCTTGAAGGACATCTGTATATTCAGTAGCTTTGTGTCCTGTATCTTTTATAAAGACTAAACATTTTACATTTTCCAAGCTTCTAAATTGACAATTTCTTTTGTAAGAAATACTCTTGCACTTCCACTCTGTCTTTTACTGTGACTAAACTTATGAATGAGAAAGAATAGCCAGTGGTAACTCTTATGAAGCCCCAAAAACTCACAAACACAAAGCTTGACCATCCTAGGGAAACTAAATTATTAATAAATATTCAAAATCTGATGTAGACAACTTAAAAAGCATGCTATAAAGTTTCAGGCAGCAACACCTGCACATCGAGAACAATCCCACTACTCTATCCTCTATGATTTTGGTGCACATATGTTCTACGGACAGCTTGTTGGATACAAAGTAGCCTATACTGTTGTATTTACAATAACATTTAGCTGTTATTTGTAGTAACTATTTAACTTAGATTTTTGCCCAGAATGCTAATTGTACTTCTTATGTGCTACAAGTCTAAAAGTCTGATTTGGTTAGTTAAATGGTTTTGTAAGTACAGGTTAAAAAGATATACTGTGAAAAGGACACAGCATCCTGTTTGCAGTGTTTTTACAATGTTAACTCATCATTCTGTACTATTCTGTAATCTAAGCTAAAACACTGTTAATTATAAGTGCTTTAATATTAAATTGCTATTTTTTGGATTACAAAATGCAGACAGCAGTCCTTGATACACAGACAGCAACACCTACCTGAAGAAGGGAAAACACAGAAGAAAGAGCAAAGTGCAATTCATACACACCACCCATGAAACCTGGATGCAAAGCAGAAGGATGGAGCAGAAACTCAAAAATAAATAGCAGACTACTTCAAAGAAAAAAAAAAAACAGTAACATATCAATGACGCACTTCTGTAGGAAACAGATTTTCAAACAAAATAATAAATTCCTGCTTCTATCCAACAAAATACTCTAGCACATGGTCGCCACACACTTTACAAAAGGAAGTCTGATAAGCCCTGACACAACTCAAGGTTACAAGAACAACAGCCTACTTAAGAGATGAACTTTCAGAACAGCACCCTCAAATATCAGGGAGCTGTGACACTTACTGGAAACTATACAGCATGTTTCATGTAACCATGCAAGACTCACACGACACAAAAGCCTTTTTTATTTATTTTTTTTGCTCTGCATGAATGACTTAGGAAATTTACACAAATTAAGTGACTAGTGAGTAGCAGAGTGTATATGTATATATATATATATATATATATATATATATATATATATATATATATATATGTATATATACACACACACACACACACACACACACACACACACACACACACACACACAGGAGAGTGGAATCAATCTCCCATGAGCAGGAATCAAAGTTTTGCAGCTCATGGGTCACATGACCTGGGGAATCCGTCTGGAGAATGTGTGCTGCATCACTTACGTGAGGTTGTTATAGAAAGCAGGCAGAGTGCAACTATCACTTTTGCTGCAATGACAGAGCACATCACCATGGTGCAACAGTTAGGACCAGCACATTCAGCTCACACTGGTACACCTATTGACCTGTGATATTCTGACTGTACAGCATTACTGTATGGCAGATCTCTGCATCGTTGCTGTAGGTCACTGTAAGGCAGGATATCTGCATTGTTGCTGTAGGTCACTGTACGGCAAGATATCTGCACTGTCGCTGTAGGGCAGGATATCTGCACTGTCACTGTAGGGCAAGATATCTGCACTGTCGCTATAGAGCAGGATATCTGCACTGTCGCTGTAGGGTAGGGTAAGATATGTGCACTGTCGTTGTAGGTCACTGTAGGGCAGGATATCTGCACTGACTCTGCAGGTCACTGTAGGGGAAGATATCTGCACTGTCACTGTAGGACACTGTAGGGCAAGATATATGCACTGTCACTGCAGGGCAGGATATCTGCACTGTCACTGTAGGGCAAGATATCTGCACTGTCACTGTAGGGCAGGATATCTGCACTGTCACTGTAGGGCAAGACATCTGCACTGTCGCTATAGAGCAGGATATCTGCACTGTCGCTGTAGGGTAGGGTAAGATATGTGCACTGTCGTTGTAGGTCACTGTAGGGCAGGATATCTGCACTGACTCTGCAGGTCACTGTAGGGGAAGATATCTGCACTGTCACTGTAGGACACTGTAGGGCAAGATATATGCACTGTCACTGCAGGGCAGGATATCTGCACTGTCACTGTAGGGCAAGATATCTGCACCGTCACTGTAGGGCAGGATATCTGCACTGTCACTGTAGGGCAAGATATCTGCACTGTCGCTGTAGAGTAAGATATCTGCACTGTCACTGTAGGGCAGGATATCTCCATTGTCGCTGCAGGGCACTGTAAGGTAAGATATCTGCACTGTCACTATAGGGCAAGATATCTGCACTGTCGCTGTAGGGTAAGATATCTGCACTGTCACTGTAGGGCAGGATATCTGCATCACTGCTGTACAGAAAGAGACCTCATGCACTCCATGCTCACATTTCTGCTCCACCATCACAGCCACATCTGACTGCTGTCCCACTCGATATACTAAACAGGTTGTCCATTCTCTGGAACTCGTCTTGTCCATATCATTTTGATTTATTTGCTGGCCAGGTAGTGAATCAGATCAAACAGTTTTTCTAGTACTTGCAACATTCACATCAAATGTCCCATTTTTCGAAAACTGAAAAAAAAAACAAGATCCAAACTATTACATCAGTTACAGTAAATAAAAACTTAAAGCCTTAACAGGAGACAAAGAAAAAGAATTAAAAAAGAAACATTCAAGGCACTTAAACTGTTTTCTTTGAATACCGATCAATGATGCAGCAATAACACTCACAAGGTCCGCTGAGTTTAATAGTTCGAGAAGGAAACCGTATATGAGAAAAAACAAAACACACCAAAGTGATAGACTTTTGATGTGGTAAAAAAAATGTCCCTCATACACCCTACTAACTAATATAATCGACAGCAAGGTAGCCATATCTCCTAAGAACTATTTGCACTAAACTGGTACAATCCTAGAATTCCAACTAAATTAGCAATATTCGACAAATCTTTTTCAACATATGCTACCAGGTTTTGTAGGCATTTTAAAAATGGCTACTTAATCATATGACAGACTTTAGAAACCCAACCTTAAGCTTCTGTTTCCTCAGAAACTGTTCTAAATATTTGTGCAGTTTAATTGGTATCACACATTCAGGAATATGATCTCTTCACTCACACGCATTGTATAACAGTACATGTAGGCACTTCTAGTAAGAAACTCTGCTGTCTTCTCAAAAGGAGATACTCTTACATTATCTGATGTCAAAATATTTTAGTCCCATTTAATAAGCGTCTTTACCATTTATGCAGTTCACAACCGTCTGCTACAGCATTGTGCAGTGCGCTTGTTCCTTACAAAATTAATTAACAGAGCTGGAGACTCAAATCTGTAACAAACAGTAACTTTTGAATAGTTGCACAGTTCAGCGACATAGGTTCACAAATCTCTCAGCTTCTGTTTATAAAAAATAAATCAAACTTTCTCCAGCAAAGCATGCCCAACCAGGTAAGACAAAAGGATACCAAACCATTTTTTTGTTTTGTGTTTTTTTTTCTTTTATCAACTTTAAAATATCAAATTTCAGGTGATGTTATTACTGAAATCTCTCACCATGTGTTTTTGATACACTGACCTTTTTACAAATTACTTTTTTTTAATGTTTTACATAAATCCAGTTCAAGGAATAATTTTAAAAGTCATTATTATCTGATCACCTAAAAGACAGAGAGATCTCTGTTAGGGATGCTATTCCAGTACAAGGCATGTAGGTTTCATTAATGACACAAGGAAAATTAATGGCTGCATATAGTTTTGTCATATTTACCATATTCAGTTCCTCAAAGATCTTGGGCTACTGATCACTATGTTTTTCCAGTTTTTCTTCTCGGATGAAAGCCAGACATTTAACCTCTACAACTAAGTCAATAGTAGAACTTGTGTCCCCAGCATCACACAGCAAAAAAATAAATAAATAAATAATCTTTAGTCTCTTTCGGTTCAAGTACAACTGGGGTGAAAGTCATCCCTTTTTTTAACATGAACATCATCAGCAGGAATGGTGTTAAGAAGGGCCTAAATTCGGTTTCTAGATAAAGTGCACACTTCTTTTGTACAGGGCTACCTCATGGCCAGACAGCTTTGTCACTAGCGGACACAGTCGTCTATTCAAAGCCAGCAATATCTTTAACCATCTTTAGTCTGTCCAGGAAGAAACTCACTAAATTACAAATGAACCTTGCATAATCACATCATTATGTATTTGTGTGGTAGAAAACAGGACTAAGCAGCGTACAGATATTGGCACTACACTAGAAATTCTGTGGCAATTACCTTATGGTGACTACCTTACAAAAATGTACTATGCTTTATGGAAGTTTCTTAGAGCCATGCGGGCAGAATCTCACACAGTAGCTTAACCCTGGACATGGAATTAGGCTATCATGACACAGGATCTTGTAGGACTTCTACCCTTGCACAGCTTTTACTGCTTCATAAAAGTGTGAACTGATGTCCACGTTGAGTATAAACATTTTTGAAGTATGGAGTTGCTACAGTGATATGACCTTGGACAAAAGGCAATACAGAGAACTAACATGTTGCTAAGGTCTGTTTTGTGACTGAAAATATTTGCTTAAGCTGTATGACAGTTCTGCCAAGGAAAACTCAAAGATCAGGGCTTCCTCAGAAAGAACAGATCAAAAAGCACCCCCTCCCTTGCAGGTTTTGTCACCTGGTAGCCACCACTGCATACTTCTTGGGTAATAATGAATGAAAGGAACCCATGGATAAGTTACCAGTGGTGGGCATGGTAGCCTACATATGTATTGTTGTATCAATAATAGTTGCACAACTCCTTCAGGGAATATCAGGGCTGCAAACAGATACTGCAGTACAACAGGTGGAACAGACCATGGCATCACTCACAGAAGAGGGACAGCAGGGTCTCTCACATTGCCAGGCATGGAATTCACAGAGTAACATCTCAGCAATGCAGCTGTATATATACTGGCCAACTGATCTCACTGCATGTTCTGTACCTTTTAGGCAAAAGGATGCAGTGGAAAAAAAAGTCTCCATTTCCAGAGCAGTGGAAAGGAGAATGCTGACCTACCTACATCCAGAATACTTGAATCCTGCTACAAAAGGATACTGGAGAACCAGTTACTGCCTTATCCTACTTACTGGTTCTGGGACTCAAATCCCCCAAATGCAGACAGGAGCAGTGTTGGCTAATTAATAGACTGCAGGGGTGCAACCCCTCTAAATTTATAAGAAAATATTTTCTGTGTGTGTGTGTAAAGATATTAATTTTGCTGTTGGCTGTAAGAACGGGGTATTTCTTTCTCAATACTGGCACTCACTATGATTGCAGTGCTTCTGAGCATGAATGCGACCTTTTTAAAAAAAGTCACTGGGACACATTTTAAACAGTCCAGTAAAAATGTTGTTTTGTCTATTAAGATTCAGGTTGTTATACCTGCTAACACCTCCTTCCATCAAATCCTACACATCACACTAATGCCATTATGACAGCAAGCTGGGATGTGAACAGAACAACCAGTAAAAGGAAAAGTATTGGTGTATTGCTGGCTGTTGTCATGGCTACAGCAATTTCAACAGCATAAGAGCCTGTAGTCCCGAAGCCCCACCTACTGGTGCTGCTGCTGCGATCCTGCTGTTGTAACCAATGGTGTTACAGTAACAGTTGCAGGATGCACAGAGAGCCTGGAAAGTACAGCGAATGTTCACAGGACAAGGATAAGTGCCATCTTGCAAAACTCAAGTTTTTATAGAAGGATAGTTAGCAGGAGAACACCACACAAAAGTGGGAGAAAACTGAATGGCAGTCCATCAGTATCCCATTTCAAAATTTCAGTCAGCGAAGGAAACCTTTGTGAAGTTGCTGGTTGCAACATTTGCAGTCTAATGCAGATAGCTGATGTGGGGTATAAAGGCGAATTCGAGAAAAGTGGCTCACGACTACAGACAAAAATGGAAAAAATACTAAAAGCATTTATTAATGTGTTTAATTATTAAATAAATGTAGGTCACCATGTGAATTAACATATTCTACGCTATTTGAAAAAGCCTGCAGTAAAAGCTTATACCTCATGGTGATAAACAACATCAGTTATTTCCACTCCATCTCCAAAAATGAGAGGGGGAGCAGAAAGAAGGAAATAAACTGCCATCTGCTATCCCGAATATTAAAACATAACATAGTTATAAAATGCGCACAATGCTGCCAAATACATTAAATTCTATCACCCGAGGGTATACAGTCCTTTCTGTACCTTGACAAGGGAGTCTTCAATAAGCTTTCTACAGCCCACTTTGTAGTTTCCCAAATCTAACTTTTCTGCTTTGGGAGAAAATGCAAAGTCAGTGCCTGTATACTCATAAGACTCATGGAGAAGGTGGTGAGCAGTGGCTGTATGGAATGGTCACAGGTGGAATGCCATGACAGAAACGTGGTAAGATGGCGTGGTACTTGGCGACCACACACCCAGCAGCTACTGACATCCTAATTCAAAGTGAACAAGTGTCCTGACCTGCCCTGCTGTTTCACAACTGCTGGAGTTTTAGTAAAAATAAAAAAAGTAACCAGGAGTCTGGAAACAGAGAGGAAATTAAATTTGTTAACCAAAGTCAAGCTGTGTATGTCACAGCCCCTAAAAGTGTAGCTCCTTACTTCCTTGAGTTCACGTTCTGAAATCTGAGGTAACGCAAGCAGAAGGTGATGCTGTTGCTCTCACACACAAAAACGGCTCGAAGATCTAAAGGGCTGGGATAACCACAGATCGTTCATGTTTGTTGACTACTGGTGTGTTCCTATTTTTTCTGAAGTAAATGCACAGTACACTGTGTGAACATTTTAATAATTTAGTCTTTGTGCATTTCTTCTCTGATGGGTCAATAAATGCACTTTAAATGTACTCTCTCATTCCTGCTGATATTCCCATTTGACCCTATTCAGGGTCATGACGGAGTGGTCAGACATTATCGCCAAAAGAATGGGAATAAGGAATAGAAAGGCAGATCAGGTTACTCAGATCTCTGAGGCCTTTTCAAAATTAACATTTATATTGTGCATTAGTGCATTATTTGGCTTTTGAATCTGTTAGGACTGTTTCCCCTATAGCAATTCAAATTTATTTATGTTAATAAATGAATTTCCACAGCTTGTACTGGCTTGTTTGTTCACTCAAAGTTACAATATGAATTTTCCACCATAATAAATGTCTCATTTTATAGTGGCAAAATGTGGCATCCCTGGTTAATACTTAGACTGTATTGCACTGTGTCTATCCACATGGCCTCATTAAAACACACCCTTTATGACATACCTGTTTTTTAACTCTCTGTTAAAATCATCAGTACTGTTAGGAACATAACCGAATATTTCATCATACTAGTCACATAAACAGAAATTACAAATAATTAATAAGCACAAGTCACTTAATAATTAAGCAGTGTAGAGGATTAAGGCTATGAGCTCTAAAATGAGCTGCTTCCTATAGTTGGGGGTTTGATTCTCTTGGCTACGCTCTTCAATGGTCTCAAGCCACAAGCCCAGTAGCTACCAATAAATCTTAATTATATTTGATTCTAAACTATTTAAACACACACACACACACACACACAGACACACACACACACACAGACACACATACACACAGACACACACACACACACACACACACACAGACAACATTACACATCTTTTACATTC
>NC_056744.1:356948327-356973327 GCF_019279795.1 Protopterus annectens
TTGTAACATGAAATAATTTCTTAAGTCACCCTACTGCAAAACACAACTGTTTAGTGCTATACATTCATGGCTGTGCTGTATCATGCATAATGAACTCAGTTCTCTCACATTCCTGCATTTAGTAAATTTATCATTTTGGTGTTTATTAGGCATGTATCATTGTCAGATAATTGAATAGCTACAAACTTTATACAGTATGTTTTTGTTAATTGTCCACTCCATAAAACAAATAATCGACATGCATGCAAATGCAAGGATAATATTCTTCCTAAGGTATGCTGATGTATGGCCATTGTCCAAACAAACTTTATAACTTGGCATTGCGTCTATGTTAAACCATGCTCCTAATGTGAACCAGACAGACACATACTATTTTATAACTGCTGCGTTCTCTAACTTAAGGGTGTGGCTATAACAACCGAGGGCTACTGTAAGACAGAGGCACGTAGCAGGTAATTTAATTAACTTCTTTTATTTTGTTTTACTGGGTATATACCACTAAGTCTTAAGAACCAAGACCAGATTTATACTACTTTAAAGACATTTGGGTAATACCTGTATTAAGGTATGCTTTGGAAATCAGTGTTGTACAGGTCACATACCTCGAGGCTGTAGCTATGTTACCATGGACAATTAAAAAAGCAGCCATCTGCTTACATATTTTTGGATAATACTTATTGTTTTATAGCTAATGAGTGTCCACAATTACAGTAGAGAGTCGATTATCAGAACCAGCCTTCCAAAGTTTTTGGGTAGGAAAAATCATAAAGTCTGAATATGTAAAACTTATACATATTTGCTTGAGCATGTAGCTTTTAGAGAGTTTGTGTATGAAAAATATTCTTTATTGTCCATTGAAATTGCTGAATGGTTAAAAACTGTATTCCTGCATGCAGAAAAAAAAACAAGATTTTAGAAGTTTTTATCTGGTTTAATTATATGTTTGATTATCCAAACAGTTTGATTTTCTGAACTACCCTAGGTCCCAGTTAGTTCTGATAATGGACTCTACTGTACACACTGTTATAGAACATAGATCACTGTAAAACAAACAGGCATTTGTGTACAGGTACCTGGATAAGTTATGTGCTAAAAACCACACTTTTGTTCATATTCTTGTCTATAACTATGTTCAGACTTCACTCTTCCCTAATACAGATGGTCTCTGTAGGTACCATCTTGCTTAGATGGCACCAGCTTCCTCTGTACAGAAGAGAACCACAAGGCTAGGTTTCACACCCACAGCCACGCCATGTTTATGTACCACAGAAATAGGTGAGGGAATGCTAGAAATAGGCTTCTGGGAACAAAGGTGATCTCCACAACAGAGGATAAAAATAAAGCCCAGAGGAATGGTAGATTCATTGAACAGATTTCATGAGGACTAGTTAAAACCAGTGACAGAGTTCCATATCACACGGGGCCACACCTCTAAAATGTCCCTAATTTTGCCCCATTTTGCCTTGCCCCTTGTAGAATTTTTGATTTCTTGCTAAACCACTGAGGATTAGTCAGTCAATAACACCAGACAAAGTTTCTTACCTCAGAGTTCAGAACGTGTATTAATGCAAAGCATTCTGTTCTAGTAACTTTTAAGTCAATTACACCAACACTAAAAAAACTGTCCCAGACTTTGATCAATCTGTCCAATTTCCTAAGCAAGGAAGTTTAGAGGTATGCACAGGAGAAAAGTATGATGATTTTTATGGGGTGGGGATGACATAAAGCTACACGTTAACTAGCATCTACAGCAGTGAAACAGGCAGACAACCAGATCACAGTAGTATTTTCAATCATGAAACTCAAGGGTTTTTCTTAAAAACACTGAACTTTCTAAATACACTGAAGCTACCAGGAACCAAATATCCTGAAAGCTAACTATGCCTAAGGGAGGATGAGACATCATCTTCCTAGTGACACATATCCTGCAGTCCAGTTTCTTTGGTGACGTCAAGTGCTGCTGCGAGTGAGAGAATTCTGCATCTCAAAAGGCTGTATCCTGTAGCTTTCACTGCAGATGACATGTACTTAATAAAAAGATATAAAAGTATATGATAATTTGTAACCCGATGAACACAATTACCTTTATAGACATGGCGGAGGGACAAACCGGTCACTGTGCATCTGGGTTATTTTAACTAGCGTAAACATAGGAGAGAAGCTGAATGAAAGGCACAATGCTGGTCATTAAGATAGCATGGTTTCTAGTGTGTTGGTCTACAGCACTCTGTGTGGCAGCTAAATTATTATTTATATCTTACTCAGGAAACCAAATCATCTTGCATTACAATCCCAAAGTAATCATCGCTCACTCGTTTTCTGGAATTTTTAAAACAACTCATCTTTTCTTCCTCATTCTGATGTACGTTTTTCCTGCATTCGTTTAATCAGTCCAGGACCGCTGTACTTAGACCTGTTTATCAATAATACATGGCACTTTGACCCACAGTTCACTAAATAACCACGTAGCACTTTGACCCACAGTTCTCTGATACCTGCAATTCTTAGCAGCTAGTACTCCAACTGTTTGGACGTGGCACATCTGTAATTACCAATGTGCTGTCTGATCAGCTCAAAATCATCTTAACCAATGCAGCTATGTTGTTATTGCCACCACCACATTATGTAATGAGGTATTTCATATGTCCCTTTTGACTGAAATAAAGTTAGGACACTGATCTGCATTCCAGCAGCCAGGAATCCACTTAATACTGTGCTTGTGAGGTAAACACCTTAACCATCATGCCAACCCAGCAGTTCTTCAAAATAAACCTCAAAACATCCTTTGCCTGAAAACATATGCCATTCTCACATATTTTTTTTTATTCTCAGATTATTTTTGAGAATGAAATCACACATCTTGATTAACAAGAGATACACGGGAAATGAGTGACCCACTGAGAAATGATTCCAGACCACTAACATAATATCTGAGTCAACAAAAAAAAACTTGAAACTGTCACACTTCTGATTAGCAACTCTATAACCAAATATTTCACCACAGCCATGAAACACAAGTGTGGAAATCTGTTAAATATAATCGCCTGTCATGCTGCAAACTGTCTGGAGCTTTTATTTCCTTTTCCAAAAGCTATTCCAGCTACCGCATTTCCTTATAGGATTTTATTTTTTTTAAAGTAAAATGCTTGTTAAAAACATAAGTCTGTTTTTATAGCATACACAGGTGACATTAGTACCCAGTATATTGAATTAAGCAAATAACTTATACAAAGAAATTACTTCAGCTTTAGCTAATGTAAACGGAAGTACCAGTGATAGATATGCAAAAAACTAAGTCAGCTCTTTTCCCTGTGATACACAGTCATGCATCCCTGTGTATAGCTAATTAGTTACACTCACTTACCTCTGGAGGACAGACAGAGAGGTACACAGTGAAATCTTCCAACTTAAAGGAAAGTGGAATAGCCTTCAGACCTGGGGCACTGTGCCCCCATTCTCTTTTCTGCATTACCACCTGCACGTGTTAACCTAACATAGCCCAATCTTGGTTTTCCATGCACTTATTTATTAATCTTTACCCTTTTAACAGGACAGTCCTTTAACCCCTATTATTAGTGAATCATAACCTGCGACACACTGTGGTAGGACTACATGCGAGCAGACGACGTCGGAGATCATGAAACGTAACAGAAAACCACTAACTGTGACAGTGACTTGGACTATATCTAACAAGGGTCTAGGCGGGTATCCTCATATAGTTTTACATTGTACGCTTGGCATTACACATCGACAGCAATCCATTCCAAGGTAGACTTTTCTTCTGCTATGCTGCTGAATCAGTTTCTCTCGTACCACCTTCCTTCAGCTGGTTCCTGGGGAAGGTAATGGCAATAAAAGAACATAAGTGTCAGCTCTGCGGTAAGGAGGTGTGGACCCCCATCTGCAATGCCAGTGATCGGGGTCTCAGCGGCAGACCTAGTGATGGTAGGTGCAGGCTTACAGAAGGTGGAAGTGAGTGGTTGCCATTTGGCAGGTCTGTAAAGGGGAAGCCCTGCACTAGGAGTCACTTTTGGCAAAGGATGGCAAGAACATGATCATAAAAAAGAACTGGTCTCAGACAAACCTGGCACAGAAGCGGGCACCTAGAACCCAACCTACATAAATTTTCAGCACCCAGACACATAAGGTAAACACTAAATAAACATGCTGAATAGCTGTACACTTCAGGCAGGCAGCAACAAGCTGCCACCATCCAGTACTTGTAATAGAAGATGAAATTATAGATTATGTATTCGCCCTTGAAAAGAGAATGCATGCTCCTCACAAGGTGATCTCATGTACTATATCTGGTGAAATAAAAGGTCAAATGGCATTCTAAATGGCTAGATGATTGCAGTGACAGTGGCACAAGTAGCGCACATGCCTTTGGTGCATAAAGTTGTGGATTCTATTCCCATACCTGGTAGATCAATTACTGGCACTGCACAGTAGCATAAGGGGGTGCTGTAGTCTTAAGTGTGCCTCCTTTGGATAAGATGTTAAACAGAGGTCCCATCTGCTTGAGTTGTTGTTAGCTCCGGTGGATGAAAAAGGTCCCACAGAACCTATCAAAAAGAATAGTGGAAGTTCCACAATGCCCTGGCCAAATTTCCCCTAGTAGTATAAATACCACCTCAGGTGTCATCTGTAGACAGACCACTAGCCTAGTGAGACTAACCAGGTCAAGAAAGAAAAAATACCTACCTACATACATAAATACATACATAAAGAGATGGTCAGAATAATAACACCACCCCACAAAAAAAGAAGAGGGAAAAAAAAAAGCTACTTTAAGGAATGAATGTCACTCGAGAATGCAGCCTCTGCAAACAAACAAAAAAGCTGTCTATGCAAATATAACATCCCACCCATAGACACAAAACAAAGCTGAAGGAGGCTTTCACACTAAACCTCAAGCTTATTTTATCAAAAGCTGAAGATTCATCAGTTGTGACCGATTTCCATTACTCATTCTCTCTCATCCCTTCCCCATCTGCCCATAGCCACTCAACAAATTCTCTTTTGTTTCTAAGAAAGAAGACGCCTTCTTTTGGTCATCTCCTAGGAGACACTACACTGCAGCGCCTCACATTCACAACGACATTTGTCCACTTAGGACACTATTCGGTCTCCATTTATTTCTAACCGCACTACCCAATTCTGTTTTAGCTGCAAAAGAGCTGAAAAATCTCAGATCACTGTCTACAGAAAATATTCAGGATCAAAACAGACCACACAGGCTGAAAAATCTCAAATGCATAAATTTTACAAACCATTTACCACTCTGACACGGACATTTAGTTCTATTTACCAGAACTTTTAAATTAGTTTAACTCTCGCAGTTTACAAGGTCTGCATTCAGCCTGCAGCGCTCTAACCACTGCAAAATGCTAGCCAGCACGTTTTTACACCAGCACTAGTGCATTAAACTGTATGATAGTGCAAATGCAGCATTTTGCAACACAGTTTATAGCTACTTCTACAGCAGAAATCTTTTTTTTCTTCCTTACTCCCTGTTATAGAAAGAAATATTGTATTAGTATGTTTGGATTTTGCTGCACTGACCATCCTAGACAGCGGTGGTGTCACCATAACTGACTTCACTTTTACAAACACTCAATACCTAGTATTTCAGAATGCAATGTAAAAGTAAAAATGTTCTAAATTACTGATACAGCAGCCATACCTACAAACTAATTTTGGACAAACAGCCTGTAAATGCTATTCCAGTGACTGCATTCAAACATCTTTTTGTTGTTAACTGTTGTTACACTTGCCTTGAAGCACTGAAAGAACATTTGGGCAGCTTAAATATTTTAAAAGCAGGATTTCTGTTGTTTACCCCCCCCCCCCCCTAGAGCTGCTCAGAAAAAACAAACAAATTATAAATAAAGACCATTCCTCGTTTTGCAGCTTACAGCTTTTTACACTTTCTGGGCACTGTGTACATTACTATAGGTAAGCTGCAACTTTGTTAGGAAGGCCCAAGTGCATTACATAACATATCTTGTCCTGTACAAAACCTTGCCCTACTGTTGTCAAAATTATTTTAGGTAACAATGTGAGCAGGAAAGAACTCTCACCCTCCACTGGATGAATAATCCCCCCCATCTTAGGCTGACCAATCAGTGCTAACCTTTTACTTTTGAATGTGTATCATAGAAAGAACAGAAGTAGCAGCGTCCCATACTCCAGACTCTGCACCACGTCCGTGACGTTTAAAGAGAACAGGAAGATCCCGTGCACAAGTCAGGGCAGGGAAGACCTATTTAAAAAACCATTAAGCCATCCACCTACTCACAACACCTTTCCCATTCTTGCACATGGGGTCAGGGTGAGAATTCAACAGTGATAACCTACAGCTATGGTTCACACTGCCATGTGGCTGGCCCTGCTGCGGTTGTTCTTTCACACCACACATTCACACGCACACTCACATCTATGGCCAATTTAGATTGCCCAATCCATCTACTACATGCCTTTGGAACGTGGGAGGAAATTCACACAAACACAGGGAGAACATACGGACTCCACACAGAAAGCACCCCAGGTCAGAATTGAAGCAGACAACCACTTGCTGTGAGGTGACAATGTTATCCACTGTACCACCCTAATTACTAAACATTAAGGTTTATTCACGAACATAAATTATATTGGGTAACAAATCTTCTTTTATACATTACCACAGTAAAACTCTGTCCTGACATTTAGTCTGCTGCTATCCACACTGCACTCACAGGTTCTCCAGGGTTTTCTGGAGTCTACTCCATCTCCTAGATCTCATACAATCCTAATGGTCTGTATTCTAAGCTTTAACAGTTACAAAACAGGAAATCTTACATAATCTTAAAAGCAACAAAATCAGCACCATTAGAAATTGCTACTTCTGATGTTAAAAATAGAGAAGGCAGTCCTGAAATTATTGTTATAGATTCTGTACATGCTACAACTGTGAAGTCTAGGATGTTAAAACCAACAACATAAAGCAGTGCATTAAAGTATTAATTCTACTGCTCTGTTGGAATACATCATGGGCATTTTGGGGGTCCCCTTTCTGGTTGAAAATATGAATGTGTGTAAATATATATATTTACATACAGACACACAGATATACACACATGCATGCATATACACACACACACACACACACACACACACACACACAGAAGAAAGAAATGTTTCTGGATAATTTGAAATACTCTGGCTAGAAATTTAAAAGTTTTTGGAAGTGTTCTGTTCTAGACTAAGGTTGGTGACAATGTAGGAAGACCTTGCCAGGGAGGGTTGCAGTGAGCATTTTTGATACAGCATTCTCATTTTTTGAGGCATGTCAGTTATCAATTTAGCTAACTTTCAGCAATAAACTATGGTACAGCATTCTGCAATGTACGAGACATTCAGGCACTCTCCTGACTGATGGAGATGATAAAGCTGGAAAGAGAAATGTGCAGGTGCTCCATCAATTAATAACTAATCAATACTGAAAACTCAGAGGATTATGCCTTCTGAACAGAGGTTCAAGATTTTCTAATGCAGGGGTTCCTGAACAATGGATTATTCTTTCCCTTAGAAGTTTCTCTTCACTGACTAATGTGGGGCACAACTACTATGAATTCATGGCACAAGAAGAACCAAGGAGCCAATCAACAGAGGGTCGGGGACAGAATAACGGTCACGGTCTTTACCTCACACACACAAGGCACAGGGTTTGATTTTGACCTCTGGGTATTGCCTAGGTTTGTAATAGTCTGCAGACTGACAACCTACGGTTTACTTATGAGCCTGTGAAGAGATGACACACATTAAACTGGCTTTCAATGCCACAACTAAAATGGCATAGCCAAAAGGGATAACGTAACTGTCAGAATCATCCAGTTTCAGCAAATTTTCTGAGACGGCAAGAAGGTTTTAGTTAATGAAGGGAGATCCAGGTATGAAACAAATGTTTTTAGATGCTTCTTTTACTGATGTGTATAATTTCCAATCCTCTGACATTTTTCTGTTTGTCCAGTACAGCACAGTGAGGATGATCAGTTTAGGTGCAGTTATTGGGCCTGGACTTGTAAAGAGCATATACGTGACCTGGTGTTGGTGAGGAAGTTAACAGGACTGACTGCGTTACTGTGAGCACGCAGATTTTTTTTCCTTTATTCTAATTATGGCACAGTTTGTAAGACAGAATGCACAGGTTGCATCTTTGTTTTTACTATAAAGTGACATACAGGGGGGCACATGGATGGTATCTGACTGAAAAAGCTGTACTAGCATTTACTTGCGGGTTTTCAATAGCAGGATTGAAACCTACTTATTGTCTGAATTTACCAGAAGCAAATTAAGATTCTAAGGAACTAATGGTGTAGTTGTAGACAGAGGTATTTATTCCAGTTTATTACTTGGGCCTTCTGATTTGGTAGCACATCTCCTTAAGGATTGGTAGACAGGGCTGAACAGCAGACAGTATAGTATGCAGACTGGAAGCCCCAATAGGGTAGCAGAACAGCACAGTGCACAGGCTGGGTGTGCTAATGGGAAGTAGAACAGCATAATGCACAGACTGGGTGCACCAGTGGGGTAATGGAACAGTACAGTGTGAGTAGTAGCCTAGTACACTAGTGTGGTAGTAGAACAGTTCACCGTGAGTAGTAGCATAGTACACTAAGTGCACAGAAGAATGGTATTCCAAGTGTACTGTAAAATGGCAACCATTTGAAATGTCCAGACACACTACAGCAGGTTCCAAAATTTGGAGACTGAATAGTTGAAAAAAACAGACTTACATATAGAAGTCTACGATGGCTATTTCTCAGAATATTCCCTTTTCTCCAAAGTATGGAGATCTCCAAGATGGTAGATGGATGTATAAGTTTGGGGGAGGGGTGCAGGGGGAGCTTGACCTCTGCAAAAACAATTTAGTGGAGAAGAGAGATGTCCGTGATTCCCTCTTCTCTGGGATTTTCAATCTTTTGCATTCTGTCTGCACTTGGTATTACAAGTGTCAACATTTCAATATGAAGCCTTGTGGAACAGTACACAAAATACATAGTAGCCTTGTAGAGCAGTACACAAAGTACATAGTAGCCTTGTAGAACAGTACACAAAGTACATAGTAGCCTTATAGAACAGTACACAAAGTACATAGTAGCCTTGTAGAACAGTACACAAAGTACATAGTAGCCTTGTAGAACAGTACACAAAGTACATAGTAGCCTTGTAGAACAGTACACAAAATACATAGTAGCCTTGTAGAACAGTACACAAAGTACATAGTAGCCTTGTAGAACAGTACACAAAGTACATAGTAGCCTTGTAGAACAGTACACAAAATACATAGTAGCCTTGTAGAACAGTACACAAAGCACATAGTAGCCTTGTAGAACAGTACACAAAATACATAGTAGCCTTGTAGAACAGTACACAAAGTACATAGTAGCCTTGTAGAACAGTACACAAAATACATAGTAGCCTTGTAGAACAGTACACAAAGTACATAGTAGCCTTGTAGAACAGTACACAAAATACATAGTAGCCTTGTAGAACAGTACACAAAATACATAGTAGCCTTGTAGAACAGTACACAAAGTACATAGTCGCCTTGTAGAACAGTACACAAAGTACATAGTAGCCTTGCAGAACAGTACACAAAGTACATAGTAGCCTTATAGAACAGTACACAAAGTACATAGTAGCCTTGTAGAACAGTACACAAAGTACATAGTAGCCTTGTAGAACAGTACACAAAGTACATAGTAGCCTTGTAGAACAGTACACAAAATACATAGTAGCCTTGTAGGACAGTACACAAAGTACATAGTAGCCTTGTAGAACAGTACACAAAGTACATAGTAGCCTTGTAGAACAGTACACAAAGTACATAGTAGCCTTGTAGAACAGTACACAAAATACATAGTAGCCTTGTAGAACAGTACACAAAATACATAGTAGCCTTGTAGAACAGTACACAAAGTACATAGTAGCCTTATAGAACAGTACACAAAGTACATAGTAGCCTTGTAGAACAGTACACAAAGTACATAGTAGCCTTGTAGAACAGTACACAAAGTACATAGTAGCCTTGTAGAACAGTACACAAAGTACATAGTAGCCTTGTAGAACAGTACACAAAATACATAGTAGCCTTGTAGGACAGTACACAAAATACATAGTAGCCTTGTAGAACAGTACACAAAGTACATAGTAGCCTTGTAGAACAGTACACAAAGTACATAGTAGTGCAGTTCTCCAAGTGGATCGTAAAATACTGCACTGAACGGACAACAACGTAGTGCACCAAGTGGGTAGTAGCAAACTGGACCAAGAAGGTAACAGAACAGTGCAACAAACAGGTAATAGAATATTGCACAATGTAGGTGGCAGTACAGTGCACTGACTGGGACAGAACAATTGTGCAAAGAGCGGGACAAAACAGTGGTGCACAGCTACAACCAAATGCCAATACCAAGTACATTAGGATGTGCTAGAATTTGGGTTTGTTGAGGGTGGAAAGGTTAAGAGCATCTTGTACTTGAACGTTGCTTGATCAGGTCATCTCTACCACTTGTGCAAGAAATGAAGTGGTTGAGGAGCTAATGTATGTCCTGCCACCTCTGAAGGCAAGTAATGAATTCTTAGTGTAGTTTAGAATTTGGGGAACTGTGTCACAAAAAAGACCTCTCTCCTTCTAATCATTTCTATAGTCCTAAAAACATCTCCTACTGTCTGGAAAGTTACACATTGCTGACTACTGCACATTTCCATCACCCATAATTTTGAGCTAGGATGCATGCATTCTCCTTGATGGGCCTGATCTCTTGGAGACCCAAACTGCAATACCCAGCCCTCCTTCCCTCTAAGTAGTGGGGCTCCAACACCACCTACTCCTAGAAATGGGAAAACATGCATCTTCCACTTATATCCATCCCTCCCTAGCCAGCTCTCCCAGCACTTAGGGCACTAACAGCACTTTAGCTACTCAGGGCCAACATTTCCACTCCATGGCACCACGTGTATATGATCAAAAGTAGACAAGGGCCAATCAAAACTCACCAGCAATGATATCAAAACAATTGTGAAAATACATAGGACAGAAGGTGAACACAAAATTGAAAATAAAAACTAATACATACAACTGTAACTACTGTATTGAAGAAGAGTCAAGCTGAAAGACAGAGGAAATCAGACTACTCATTGTTTTTAGATAGGAAGCTACTTTGGTTTATGTTACAACAATCAGTGATGTGCAACTTTTATTGAGAGAGATGAATCCTATTGTCGACATGTACAAGATACGCACCTATTCTAACAGGGAGGCAGTTGTACATCTCCCACAGAATCAATACTTTCAAGGGTGGATCTGAGTGCAGGGGTGACACTATGTCTGAGTGCAGGGGTGACATTATGTCTGTAATGGAGAAGAAGGCACCTTTTAGCTGTTCAGCATTGTTTTGTACTTCCTCTCTAACTGCCAAATATCAAGTGTGAATAACTCACAACCTCCTTTTCGAGAATCAGGGACAAAGCATAAAAAAATGAGTAACAAAAGTCCATGGACAGTTTTTAAATATTACTCTAATTTACTTAAAATGTTAATAGAACAACAGATTTTGTATCAGCATGCATTTCCTGAACTGTGTGAATATCTAATGTCTGTCATTATTGATGGACTCTAACCCTCTGTGATTCACCATAAAATTAAAAAAAATGAAGACAGGTAAGGTAAAATATGGGGCAAAAACGAGGGGCGTTTGAGAGGCAAGTGAGAGTGTACCATTATTTCTCCTCAATTTCCTATTCCAGCTACCAGTCTCCCTCCCTCATAAAATCATAAAATTGACAGGATTGCATCACACTTTTTACAGACCATTTGTGATATTCTTTTTGGTGGTGAAATGCAAAACAGACTGGGGCATCCTTGTAGGGCACCACTCTTACATTTAGCGAAATTATAATACTTGCCTTCCTGTATGTTCACTGATGTTAATGCTAATGACAGTCACAGTCCAATAGGAACACATGCCTCCTTCACCCCCAATGAGCAGTTTCAGATTTATATAGCCATCTCAACTGTAATTCCCTACAGTGTACGCCATCTTGAACCAAGATGACCTCCCCCTGCATTTCTTTCTTTCTTGCAAGCCTCCTCAAGGGTAAAAGCCACACTTATCTGAGCACTGCCAATCCTTTGCCACATTTAAATCCCGCTGCATTTAATTCTAGGTGTCATTTTAGTGCTCTGGACCCTTACTGAGAAGCAGATTACAAAACTGGACAGCAGTCCTGTTTTTTTTTAGGTAACTGGATTGCATTCCACAGAATAAATTAATAATAACAAAAGTTTGAATCAGATGGTACAAACTGAAGGCTGTTGATGGATTTTACTTCATTTAATGGAAGAAATGTTGCCAGCAGTTGGAGGTTGGCATAATGACTCGGGTGTCTACCTCACCAATATTCTTATCATTGGGTCTGGAAATTGGGCTGGGCTTAAAATGGCACACAAGGGCAGATAACCTAGTACTAATCTATGAACAGGTAGGACTTAACTTCAGAAAACACAAAAACTCACTGCATGAAAAGCCATTTTAACCTCTTAATGTATGAGCCTAGCTAATGAAAAAAAAAGCAGCGCCAAGGACTTTACAGTATCGACACTCGTATGGATTAAGAAATACCTTCCGCAACAACCTCACCCAGCTATGAAGTACTGCAGCACAGCCTCCCACTCTAGTCTGACCAGCTTATCCCCCTCTGGACTGGCAGACATCAGCCTGGGGACTCAGCTGACAAAGCATTCGACCATCTTTGGGCTTTAATGCTAGAAAGTTCAAGACTGTAGAGTTTATTCTGATAGGAGATTCTTGAATTTATTTTCCCTTACTGACACTGTAGTGTAGTACAAGGTGGAGCTGCACTCCTTAGGAGATGTTAAACCAGGCTCTCATTTGCCGAAGTTAGTGGTAGCACAGGTGGATGTAAAATAGCCCTTTGGCACTTACTGAAAAAAAGGAGGAGGAGGAGGAGGAGGATTTGCCTAGTGTGTTGGCCAAACTTTTCCTGCTTAGTATGGCCTTGCATCCCAATTGAAAAACAAACCATGCCTACTGGGAGTAGCACGGGCAGCAAAAGTAGCCAACACATTATTAGGCTCTTTATATACAACTTAAGCAGCTGATATGGAACTCCCAATAGTGGCTGATTTTAGCTAGATGGTCTAACTTTTAACATTGCTTATGTAAGTTTAAGATACTCTAGGTTCCCCACGTGATCAGGTATAAGGCTGGATTTCTGACTGCATGCTCTGTAACTACAGTACTTCTGTCGCTATACATTACATCAGAATTTACTTCTTTCTTTTACTTTAAAGTAACACATCACGGCTGAAAAAGAACAATCAGACCAAGTCTGGCTACCTAAACCAATGTAAGTAGAGTTTCCTGGGGTGTTAAACTAGAATTTCAGTCTCTGAAAATAATACTCAAATTCTTAACTTAAAAGATCCTTCTCATTTATTTGCTTACTTCCATCTTCAAAAAACAAACCAAGGTCCTCAAACAACTAAGCAAATTTATTTTTTTTATTTAGTTGACTCGTTGCTCAGCTTACGAGAAACATCTGAGAATAGGTTGTGGGAATCAAATCAAAGTAAGCGAATTGTCGATTTTCTCAAACCACTTGCCTTAGCCACCAGGCTACTCTGCTGTTATAATTTCTATGGCTGTACTTACGAGGCAATTTAGAAAATAGGATCAGTACTACAACCTGCTTCTTGCAGTCCTGGGTTTGAGTCCTTTGGTCTCCGTCTGTTTATGAGCTACTTAAGCAGAAAGTGCTTTATGCTCATTGCTGAAAACTTGTAAAAAGGCACTTAACACTACAGGGTTTATCCAGTTAAATTTAGAAAAAGAAAAAAAACATACCCTCTGCAAGGTTCGAACTTCAGTCTAGCGACAGGCCTTCTTAGAATTTAAATGAAGGTAAAATAAACACACAGAGAAGGGTAAAACATTCTATCTAGTACATGTACCCAAGTCACTTTTCGAAAAAGGTCATATTTAAATAAAAAGGTGTTAAAAAGGGGAACCACCCTGTTACTAAAATAAAAAAGTAAAATTAATGCAGGAAATACACTTTCTATCCTCAGTGAATTATGCACAAAGATCAACAGGGGGAAGTGATGACAAAAGGACCGAGTCTGACATTTAGCGCCACCATATACCATATGGGATCCAAGTCCATAGCGGACATCTGAGGGGGAGGGGATGTCCACAAGAAATGCATGCCTGCAAACATTTTGCAATAACCAGTGCAACAACAAAATAGTAAAGAAGAAGGATGTGGTGACCCCCAAATATTACCGAAGAAAGGGAAGACAATGCTTTACCCTCAGTTAATAGAACGCAGAAGGTAGTCACAGTAGCAGACAACAATGAATTTCCATCTAGATTATGAGAAGACATCCTACAGGGCACACCAGATGACAATGTAACAGGGAAATTTTAAAACACTACAACATAAAACCTCATAAAATAAATGCGACTCCCCATCCACGTCCTTAACGTAATATGAAAAATCGAGAATGCAAAGAAAACGGAGGGGAAGTTATAGATTTTAAAAAATGTTAGGCATAAAACACAAAAATAGCTACAGTCTGTTGAAGAAAGTATCCTGGACTCATCTTCCATTCACCTCAGGGATTTCCTTGCATCCTTTCTATATACTGGTTCTCAATAACAGATTAAGGGTACTTCTTTCCAATAGGTGGTGGACGTCCTCCCTTCCCCCTTTCCTAAGATTGACTAGATAAAGTAAATGCTACAAATAGAATGGTATCCTTCTGTGTCACACAAAAGCCTCAAAGCTCATCACCACTGACTATTTTTACCAAATCACTATGCCTGACTAACCTCCCCAAACTAGCTCACTGTTAAATCTTCCAGCTCTAATGATGCCACCTTTTGCTCTGATGTATTTTAAATGTTCCTCTCACCCCTCCCCCACACACACACAGTGCATATGTATGTACCTTCCATTTATCAGGGTCTGCATTAAATCACCGTACGCTGATTTATCGACCATTTAAAAGCGAAAGCTGACAATCCCAAAGACACAGAACAGCGATTTTTTTCCCCAGGGGAAAAAAAAAATCGCTGGGCCATTTTCGGGACTTTGCCATTTCCTCCACTGTGGAGCAATCTCGGAGTTGGTATATTTAAGTAGGGGGGGTTTGTGAGGGACACAGCCCCCCATATTTGTGTTTTGAACCTGTTTTTTTTTTTTTTTTTTTTTTTTTTTGGAACAGAGATTTTTTTCCCTGGGGAAAAAAAAAATTTGCTGTTCCAGGTCTTCGAGATTGCCAGCTTTCACTTTTAAAGGGTCGATAAATCAGCGTTCACTGATTTAATATACACCCGTTTATCAGCAATATCAGACTGCAATGCATCCTATCACATTTCAGACAATGTTCATAACTTATTTTTCTCATATTAAGCAATTATTTATCCCATTTACTTGTTACTGTGTTACTATTTAACACCTCACTTCTCCATGCAAACCATTCCTTCAACACCAGAAGTTATCCCACTCAAAACCCTTCCCTCATCTGCAGAATGGCACTCAGTATATTATGCTGTGTATTATGGGGTGCAGTATATTTAGCCGGGGGGGGGGGGGTGTATGGGCAGGTAACGGACTCTCCTCAGATATAGCATGAGGCATCAGTACTGGTGTCATCGCCAACAATCACATGATCATAACCTTCCAAGTCATATGTGAAAATGGGACACTATGTTGTATAACAAACTCACCCAATTACCAAAATCAAATTCACGTTGCACACCTTTATAAATGCTGAAGGTCGGATGCCATCTGTTACTCTTCCATCTTAACGGTTTGGCGTTTTATGTCTGGCGCCCTACAGATGGCAGATTTAGGTTCCTCCCCTCCCTCCAAGTGAAAGGCAGACTTCCCTTGAGGCACACTAGACCAACATTACTTTACTCTACATGTACACAGTGCTTTACCCTGTATATACATGTAGTATAAAGGCTCAATGTGCTGAAATAAACTCCCTGTAAAATTTGTTAAACATGTACAGGTCTACAGCTTGAGTTTAACTTGTTCAGTTCTGCAGATCAGCAATTAATTTTGAATATATAAAAAATAAACCAAAGTATAATGCTGATCTTTAGATAGAGCCCATTCTATCTTTACCCCCCCACACACACTGACCAAGGATCTTTCTTGATATATCCAACATGGGAGTCAGCTCTGCTGAGACCCTCTGTGGTATCTTACACAGACATCGACGGCCTTGTTCGACCTGATAGTTCAAGCTGCTCTGTGAATGCACCCCCAGTTCTGCAACATTACTAGTCGTCTGTTTATGTAGTGTGGGGCCAGAAAAGGAAAAAGGCCAGGAGTGTACTTTCTGCAAAGATGGCATTTGTTCAGCTGGTGAAATATTTATTGCTTTCTGGCTCAATGAAGAGAACAATGTCAGTATGCCGACTCCCTTAAGCTCTGACGCAACCCTGATGCATAAACATCTTCTTCTCCAGCAATGACTTTGTCTCTCTCAGTCTTCAAATTAGTGGTCAGCACCCAGCATTCATTAGTAGGAGGTTAGACTTTCACCACAGTCCACATACCCAAACAAAGTCACCAGAAGAACACACACACTCCCATGCTCTATACCACTGACCCAGCACCCCGTCACCAACATTCTGGACTTATTCCCAAACCCAGCTTCTTAAAAGCATAAACTACAAGACAACAACATAATGCATCAACACAGCTAAAATGTATCGCGTTATTACTGTAGTACTTAACAATCAATGTCTGCTTTGTAGAATTTATAAAATTAGTATTAACAAAGGCGGTAAATGAAAACAGGTACTCTCAGTATTGCATGTATGCAGTAACCTAGTGAAAGCCCAATGAACACATTCTGTCTCCATGTTTGGTGAGAGGTACATGCTATTTGCATTGTTCCACTAGCTAGGAAGTAATTTTATGGTGTTTCCTACTTATATTAATGAAACATATGTTACAGTTATCACTAAAAACACCAACACAAAGAGATTACATCTTGTTAACTTAAGGTAATAAAAAGGAGGATAAAGAAGAAATGCATATTTAGTGCATCTGGAACAACACTACACAATTACAGTAATTTTTTTCAGGATCTACATTTTATATTTTTTCCTTAATCTACTCTAACACAGTGACCTAATCTGCTGTGGTCCTTCCAACACAAATACATCATGTGCACCACCACACAGGACAGGCCTTCATTCTTTTTATGAGAAAGTTCACACAAGCCTTGAACTTTCCCACATCAAAGAGAAGGATGCTACATTATTAAGGACTGATGTAAGGGAAACCAGTCCTGTATGGACAACTTCAATGTATACACCAAAAAGACTTAACTCCTGCAGAAACATTACAGACCAAGAGCTTAACAGTACTGTTCTGGCCCACATTTCTATAGGGACGTCACTGTTCTCTGCCTCAAAGTACATGCTATGAGCAACAACAAAACAACGAATGTCATCCTGTTTCTATGTTATGACATTCACTTGGAAAATACGTTTAAAACGCAGCATGGGGTTAAGAGGGGAGCATGGTTCAAATGCCGTGGTAATCTCGCCTTGTTGCTGAGGTACAGTTACTGTAATCTAGATCTTACTGTAGTTGTGCAAGAATCTTAAACACAAACACAGACACATATTCAGAGATTAATAACCAGTCACATATACAGCATCTTTGGGTGGGAGGGGGGGGGGGGCAGAATCTTGCTTGATTAACTTTAGTATTTCTTGCACCCCAACAAGGAGTTTAAAAAAGCAGCTAATCAGAAGGCTTGTACTAACAATCTTCCTTTTATATGCTTATACTTTGTGGTGCTATAACTCATTTTTGAACATGAAGTACAGGAATAAAGTAGCTACTTGTTTTTTTTTTTTGTTTTGTTTTATTTTTAACAAAATAATTTTCAGAAAATTAAATATATTAACCAAATTAAATATACTAACTGGTGGCTCAAATTCAGAAGAAAGACAAAAAGACCTTTTTTTAGTCAGTGAAGGAGTAAAGGGGGAGGTAAAATGTTCAAGAAGCAACTTGGATCAGTACACCACTCAGTGCATGTCTAGACCCTGTCTGTTGGGAGAAAGGCAGCCTCAGACATCTGATAGTGGTTACAGCCACCAAGTACTGCTTACATAAGAGTTTAAGGTTGCCCTGTATACCTTGTCACCCCCACCCCACCCCAAAGGATTGCTATCTAAGCAATGGACCAATGTATAACGGTTGAGACAAATCCTATACACTTATAGGTTCATAGGTAGGTACTAGGCTATCAGCCCAAGGGCCTATATAAGCGTAGCCAACAAGGTTCTCTGGCTTACGCCACCCAAGAAAGTTAATTTCCTGTGCCCCTGTCGAGCAGAGCCACAGAAGTGACCCCCGGGGTGTAGTTCCTATTTCCCATCCACTCATCAAGATTTTTCTTGGAGTGCTAATGAGAAACTTTGCTTGACATAGATGGGCAGCTTGTTCCAGAGTATAGGAAGTATCTGGAATAGGAATCTATCCCTCCAGCATGTCCTGTTTATTATGGTGACAAGGTATAGGTCCCTAGAGTATGTAGCTCGGAGGGATTGGGATTTCTTTAGGTGTAGCATATCAAACAGCTCTGGGTTTAACATAGCTTTATATGTTAGGCAGAGATCTCCTCGGAGTAGTCGATATGTTACATAGTAAAGCTGGAGTTTTTTGAGACGGTGTGTAGGGCATCTGTTTGAGGCCAGTAATCCTCTTTGTGAGGTACTTAGATTCATAGGTAGGTACTAGGCTATTGGCCCTAGGGCCTATATAAGCCTAGCCAAAAAGGTACCCTGGCGTTCCACACCCAAGAAAATTATTTTCCTGTGCTCCTGTCAAGCAGAGCCACAGAAGTGATCCCAGGGGTGAATTTCCTATTTCCCATCCAATCATCAAGATTTTTCTTAAAGAGTGCTAATGAGGAGCTTCTGTGGCCTTTCCAGCTGCTGCGATGTCTTGTGAGGTACACTCCAAAAGGGGCGTTGTACTCTATAATTGGTCTAATGAGTGCCGAGTAGAGGGGAACAATGACCTCTTTTTTCCTGGATGAGAACCCTTTTGTGATGAGGTGTGCCACATAAAAGGATTTCCTGACTACTGTGGCGATGTGATTATCAAAGGAGAGACTACTGTCCACCTGGGTCCCAAGGTCTGTTATCACACATTTGGCATTAAGTGGACTGCTGTTTATGTGGTAGTTCATGGGTACAGAGTTTTTACCAAAGGGGATGACAATACACTATTTGGCAGTGAGCTTGAAGCCATGCCTCTAACACTAGGCATCTGTCTCAGTGAGGCCCTTCTGTAGGATGTCCACATCATTTGGGAACTCTACTGTGGCTCCTAGTTTGCAGTCATCTGCGAACTTGTTAGCCAGAGGTCTTTTGTGTTAGCCTGTACTTCAGAGAAGTAGATACCAAAGAGGAGAGGTCCCAGGACTGAACCCTGTGGTACTCCACTTGTCACTGGTTTGGAGTCAGATTTGGAGTCTGCAACTTTTACAGTGTGGGTTCTGTCAGTGAGCCAGTTGGCAACCCATCTTGTGACATAGGAATTTATACCTAGTTTAGTTATAATGGGGGATGGTGTCGAAAGCTTTAGCAAGGTCAAGATAGGCTGTGTGAACTACCTTACCATCTATGGCTTTGGTGACTGCCTCAAAGAAGTCGATCAGGTTCAGAAGGCATGATCTGCCTTTCACAAACCCGGACTGGGTGGGGTCCAGAGTATGGAGGTTACCAATGTCTTTGTTTAGGAGTTCCATGATGATATGTTCCATGGCCTTGCAGACCAGGCTCGTCAGGATAATAGGGCGATAGTTCCCAAGATCAGTGGTGGCTCCCCCTTTGTGGAATGGGATAACTGTTGCTGTGTGCCATTCAGTGGGCACAAAACCTGACATGAGACTATGATTGAACATGGTGCTTAGGTGGGGAGGCAGTTTGTTCTGAAGTTTGTGTAAAACGCAGCCTGGGATGTTGTCCGATCTCATGGATGCTGTGTTTTTGGTTTTAGAGAGTGCAGCTTTTACCTGCATAGATGCGATTACAGGGACTCTGCATCCTTCCTGTATACATATGGGCCCTTTAGGGGGTGAGAGAGGGGTAAAGTTAGCACTGAACCTATCTTCCAGGATATTGACAATATCAGTTGGTTCTGTCATTTTTGTGCTGTCGTGCTGTAACTCAGAGTAGATCTGGGTGTTGCCATTGAGATTCTTGACATAGCTATAGAATGCTTTGTGGTTGCCTTAGAATCAGTGGCAATTTTGTTTTCGTAGCTAACTTTGGAGGATCTTATAAGGGATCTCAGCTTCTTACTGAGGCTGACCAGGGAGCTCCTCCACTCATGGGATTTTACTCTCTTTTGCAACAGTTTCTTCCTTCTGTTGTACAGTTTGTTTATGGCAGGGGACCACCAGATTGGCTTCTGGTTTTTGGAGGATAGCGTCTTGGTTCTGTTTGGGATAGCACGATCCATGCACTCGTGTAAGTGCTTATAGAGTGCATGTGTGTAGGATTCAGCAGTTGTAACTGTATTGTCCATCTGCATGGGTGTCATGAAGTTCGCTACTTCTGGTCTTAAGAAGCATGACGTTGGCTTTGGAGAAATTTTTTACCATGGTTTCCTTAATGGTGGGTGGGGTTGGAACACGGATATCCTGGATGATTAGCTTATGGTCGGATCTGACCAACGAGGACTTGACTTCAGGTGTGGAACACTGGTCACTCATGTTGGTAATGACTAGGTCTAGGATACTGTTGCCCCTGGTGGGGGTGTGGATAAGTTGATCCTGGGCACTGGAATTTATGAATTCCAGAAAGTTTTGAGCGAAGGAGTTGGTACAGGAGTAGTTTTCACAGTTAATGGTGAAGTAGATGAAATCGCCCATTATTAGGGTGTTTGGTTGAACCGTAATATTTTCCAGTATATTGAGAAAAGAGGAGTGGGAATCCTGGGGCATGGTGGGGGATCTGTAGTAAGCTACAATTTGGATTGCAGTTTTGCCCAGAGTTAGTTGCACTTGGATAACCTCGGATGCATTATGCTACACAACTAGCCTGGAGGTGTGGATATCCTTAATGAATATGGACATACCTCCGCCTTTAGCATTCTGATCCAGGTTAGATGGCCAAAAAGTGTGGTATGAGTTATACCTTGGTAATGCAGGGGTGCTCTCTAGAGCCTTGAACCAGGACTCAGTCACTGCACAGATATCTATGTTCTCCATTTTAAGGAATGCCTTGAGTGAGTGCATTTTGAGATTTAGACTTCTAGCATTGAGTAGCATTACCCTCAGTTTTTGCTTGCCTGTTCCTGTTACAGTGGTGAATTTGTCATTTGAACCTTGCCTAAAAAAGGCACTATAGAGGTGGCAAAAACCTTAGCCAGTATCCGGAATCCCAGGGGTGACAGGTGCAGGCCATCTCTGGCAAAGCATCGTAGTCTGTCGACCATGTCATCCCAGGCAGACAGATACTGGATCCCCTTAGAATGACACCAGAAGCTTAGCCAATTGTTGAAGTCAATTATTTTGTCCTTGTACTGCGGTATCATTTTGGGTGATGGCAGGATGCTACTGAGGGCTAGGGTCAAACCTGCTTAGGCTACCAGATCGGAGAGCTCTTCCATGTACCTTTTCATGCAGTCCAGGGAGGTATGTCTCAGGATCTGCACACCAACATGGACAATGACAGGGTCATATTTGTACTTGTTGTGGAGTGACCTGAGTGCGTGGGTTATGTGGCGGATCCTGGCACCCGACAGGCAGCTGACAGTAACTTTCTTGTTTATCCTGGTGAGTGGGACAGCAGTGTGCCTGACTATAAAGTCACCTATGACTAGTGTGTTGCGTACGTTGGTTTGCCTTATGGCCTGTGGTTTATTGGCACACTGAGTCTGTGGGCTATGTGCCATTTGGGTTGTGTTGGGGGGGTGCAGGTTGCTTGCGTTTCTGCTTTGGAGGTCTCTGTTGCTTGAGCAGATTATTACTGAGAGCCTCTGTGAATGTTTTTTGTGTTTCTATGTGTGGATTTTGGTGGTGTAGGTTTATGTGATGAGTATGGTGTGGTGCAAGTGTTTACCTTCTCCTCTTGATTGTCAAGTTCAGTCTTGATTGGAGAGAGCTTTACCTCCAGTTTGGCTAGATAAGTGCATCTCTCACAGGTTGTGGTGTTGGGTGGTAGGAGGAGAGGCTTGTCTGTGTACATGAGGCAATTGTTACATTGCCTCAAGATGCCCAGATTCATCAGATAGACAGGAGAGAACACTGGGAGCTGATCCTTGGACATGCCTAAATAAAAAACTACTTTCCTCTAGACAAGTGAGGAAATTGAGTACAAGAGCCGTTTTTCTGTAAGCAAGTGAGGAAAGTAAGTACAAAAACTATTTTCCTCTAGGAAAAGAGGAATGTTGAGTGCTGTAGTAATTTGTAGCTTATTTAGTGCTAACAACAAGTTCTGAACAAGTGCTGAGCACGAATAAGCAAATTCAAGAGCTAAAACTAAGAATCTGTACCTTGATCTTGTGGTAGATAGGCTACCTAGTGCTTACCACTCCCACAGATAAGCTAGAATGCTTCCCTCCAACACAGAAAGGCTTGGGAGGCTCAGAAACTTACAAACAATCCTGGATACAGCAAATCTGTATTTGGACTAGACTAGTTAAAGGAAAGGCAGGAAACAAGCTTAGAACTTTTTTTTTTTTTTGGAAAGTGGAAAGGGAGAAAGGAGAAACAGAAGATAAAGGTACTTCAAGGACTAACTATCTCTGGAATAACTACAGTATGTTGACAAACTTAAGATACCTGGTTTGAATCCCATCAGCCCTTTACTCGTTTACTGGCAGAATGCAAGTAAGCTCCGAGTTACATTCAAATAAGAGGACATCTGGACTTCGTCAAATACATATTTAACAAAATTACAAAACAAACTCCTCTCACTTCCCACCAGTGCTACCCAAATGACAAAATATCTGCTAAAATGCCAAATAAAAAAAAACACAAAGGGAATAACACAATGAGCTAAACAAAAAATATTTCCAGTACTAGCATTTTACACGGATTACCATTTTTATCGAGTGTAATTGTCATTTAAAAAGTAGAATATTTCATTAATGGAGTTTAACCCTCTGCACAGACATGGTACTTACTGTCTGTAAATCTAAACTAAGTCACTGCAAACGCAGTAGTGACAGCAGAGGACAGTCTAACTTGCTCCCGACTGCCCAGTTTTTGATCGAGACATGTCTGCAAGCAAAATATTACTTCATTTAAAAAGAGATTCTAGGTCTGCTCAGTACATGTTAACAGAAAATTATTCTAGCAAAATAACCTCACATACAAGCAACAAGACAATGATATTTTAGACACACAAGTAACTAAACAATGATATTTTAAACACAAAAAAGAAAAAACAATATCAAAGGGAGGGGTAAATATTTCTGCAAATGGAATATAAATGCTACAGGGTCCACTGTATGACAATGCATCTGTAAATAAAGAATGCAACTTCAACTAGCAATAAGAATGCATTCTGAACAGTTCTGAATTTCTTGGCTAGAAACCAACTCCTCTCTTTAAATGTTGCCAATATAAAGAAAAAGCAAGTATACAAAATGTCAAGTTTGATCACAATATTACAGTATAAAAGCACAGCTACATATTACAAAGCTAAACAGACAGATTCCCTCATTAAAAGCCATGTTCTCAAACATATTAGTAGGAAAAGGTGCCAAGTATTAGCACAACACTCTACGGCAGTGAATAATGTAAAGACGAATCAAAGACTGGAAATCATGCATTACTAAGCCAGCACAAACTCTTGATGGTCTAGAAACAAAGACATTAAAACTGTACCATAGTCATCTAAACAGACTATTTTTTTCAGGGTCAAGACAATTAAAATGCAAAGCAGCATACGCACCCACATTTAAATAAACTACTGTGAAATAAAAAACTCTCAAAACATAACTTAAGCACCAACTAGGTAAAAAGTTAAAAAATATGCAGCAGCGAATTACAAACCAGTAAAGAACTTAGCAAGCTAACCACCCCCATGGCATATTAGAACATTCAAACTTTATGAAGCTACTACAGGCACTAGTAAACACAGGCCATTAACCTTAACTGGAGAAGATGATGTTTTACAGTTTACAGTAATCAGACATTTCAAGTGACTGGTGTAAAATAATATTCCCAGAGTCAGTATTCATTTCTTCCCAGGAAATAAAAATCATCTCATGCTCAAAACACAAACATGGATTTACAATTCAGTACACAAATGTGCTGATAATGCATGGATGTTTGCAAATCTTAAATACACTGACACTGTTTACAGTATCATGTAATTGCAAAATGATCAATAGTGTTCTACAGCATGTTTTAGCTTTACTTAGTTCTTCACAACGCATTACTACACCAGCCAAACCAGCTGTTTTAACAACAAGAAGCTACACCGAAAGATTAATTCCACTCAGCTGTTTTCACATTTGTAGCAATATCCCACCTGTTAACCCTTCCCCAATCACCAAAGGGAAAAACTCCTGTCCCACAATATACAGTGAAATCCAGACTACCAATGCCTTTTTCTAGGAAAGCTATATTTCATTACCACTCTTAAAATCCCCATACCGAGCATTAAAATGTGTTCTGCATTTCAAAGAAGAATTCAGACTTCCCTACTCTGACAAAGGCAATGACATCCATATAGCATTCCTCAGACGAAGTTCTGTTCCACCAAAGGGCTACCTATCAGTCTCGTATTCTACGCATTACTTTTTTCTTCTTTCTATCTATGCCTATTATTTATGGTGCTTTATGAACTGATGAAATATAAACACTACAACATCAACACAGCAGCTGCAAATTTTCCAAGCATGTGTCTCCATAATTTATGACAGC
>NC_056744.1:356978327-357003327 GCF_019279795.1 Protopterus annectens
ATTTCAAATTAGACATAATGTGAAAACATTAGTTAACAATTGATACAACTTATATGACAATGATTTAATATTTTGACAAACTTTACACAGTTTAGAGAAATTAAAGGTAAGTTAGTATAATGTAAACAGGAAATGCAAGATGAAGTGAGATAAAAAACAGGGTTTTGGCATATTTAGATAGAGATTCGGGAGAGAAATTGATTGACGTAAGGAAGTGAATGAAGAAGGAAAAGTAAGGAGATGTAATGTAAGAAGAGGTATGTGTTCATATTTAGGGATATAGTTTATCCTGAGATTGAGTAAGAATGGAGCCAGATTATGGCTAGGAAGTCTTGCAGAATGGTTTTAAAGGACTGGAGGGAGATAGAGGTGCTGGAAGCCACTGAAGGCTGGGGGTGGGACAACAGAGAAACTTAACAATGTAAAAAGGAACATTTATTTATTGGCTATAACAGAAGTGGATAACTGAATCTGAAAATTGCACATGCTTTCAAAGCATACAGAATATGTATACTTTATTATAGCATAAAAATGACATAAATGCAAAACTGTATGTTTTGTGAAACAAATAATAAAAACAGAACATCCAAATGTCTGCAAGTGACTACTGGTGGTGCCAAGCAATAAACGGGCATTTCTCTGTAACTATATGTGACGCTCCTCCACTGGCCCAGTAATCAAGGAGCCTCAGTCCTCATCACTGGCAACAGTGGGGGACATACATTGGGAGGATGAGAAGTACGCACACATTATTTCTAGATGCAGCTCTCTGGATCAAGTGTAGTTTCCCTTAAGAGCACACAGAGACCACAGTCAGTTCGAGGCTGGTTTCTCCCTCTTTCTTCAGATCCCCACTAAGGCTTACCACTGGCACAGCTATAGGGTTGAGATCTCAACTGAGTGGTCAAGTCAAGACCTCCAGCACCCTCTCTGTCCAACCAGTGCTAAATGTCCCTGCCCAAGTAGCTGATACACACACACACACACACACACACACACACACACACACACACACACACACACACACACACACACACACACACACACACACACACACACACACACACACACACACACACACACACACACACACACTTTTAGGTTTGATTTACACACACCTGAGAAAGGCTGGCACATGTTCACTAGCTATGCCCCCTTTTGCCCAGGCTATAAGGTAGGTATCACTGCCACCATCCACGTCCTTATCAGCTACTTTAATGCCATTAACAAAGGGTGTCCAATCTTACTGTGTAATGTTAGTCAGTACAAATGGTAGTTTGACCAAGAGCAAGGCTATTAGGAGTGGCCCACAGTGTCACCAAATAAATATGCAAGTACTCTCAGAACCTAAATATGTCTCAGAAATATCAGCCACAATGAAAGTTTTAAATATATTTAATAATAAATAATAAAATAAGAAGAAAATATTCAGCATATAATTACGGTAATGTCAGAGTTCAAAATCACAGGAAATATTTAAAACAACATTGCAGAACAGTCTGAAATACATAAAGAAAAATATCTAAGCTAAGATTTGCTATATTCCTGACTATATCTAAAAGAATTATACTATACCCTAGTATACTTACTTCAGAGCAAGCAAGGCAAATGTGTGGTGAATGACTCTTCTGGTCAGGTCCAAGACTGACTACAGAATACTGTCTCTCACAGAGAGTTCTTAAATTAATATCCCAAAAATTACTAGTGGGATAGCTTGCAGAATGACATAATTTCTTGTCATCTGCCTCTATCCCAGGTAAAACCCCTACTGATGCAGCTGATAGCATTTAGCATCTACCTGTAATTTTTTTTTCTTTTCTTAGATCTAAAGCAGATCCTGGAAGTCATAAAACAATAAACACTTCCAAGACAATACAAAAAACTTCTAGTTCTAGACATTGTGTCTGTTACTGCACTGAAACCGAAAGATAACATCCTTTTATTATGTGGCCATAAAGTAATTTAATTTAAGCTATTTTTCTGAAGTTAACCTCTTGTGTTTCAGTTTCCCCCTGTTAAAATATATACATTTAAACAGTTATAGTAGTGTATATACATCTTGGATCTTTGCCAGTAGGGTACACTTTGGATACATTTTAGCTCAGTGCTTTACAAAATATTTCTTCAGCACTCATGTCTGTACAAACCATCTTATATGACATACAGTTGTAATACATTTGTAACACAAGCATATGAATCATATTGATATTCACAAATGACATATAATTATTTGCAAAATTCCAGATAGCTGAGCTGGCAGTACCTCCTTCCATGACATGACATAAAGTATTACAGAAATTTCTTCAGAATATTATAACACAATCTTGAGCTACAAAAATGAGCTTAGATGGTGGTTCCAGCTGTAAAGACATATACAATTTGGTCTTCTTATAATGCAGTTTACTGCAAATGAGTCTAAAATTGGAGAGGGAGGGCAGAAGTCCAGAGACAAAAAGTGATGAATTGGCACCTGAGTAAAGAAGTATTTTAGGTCATTATTGTACTCAGAATACTGTACTGCGGTGGTGGTGCTGCTGTAGAGTTGTCGCCTCACAGTAAGACATTGTCCTGTTTGATTCTCAGCTAGAGCATATTCTGTGTGGAGACATGCATGAATGGGCGTACCTTCATTGAAGGTTGTGCGTCAGGGCCAGCGACTCGGCACATAAAAATCTACTGCCAATCCTTAGTGGACCGGAGTTCCGCTGTGGCGACCCCTAACCGGGAAAAGCCGAAAGACACAACAAAATTGTACTCAGAATACTGAGCAAAGGTTTACAGTAATACTACCCAAAAAAAGAGTATAACACAAAATGCCTGACTGTGGCACTAAATGCTCATGGTACCTGCATTTGAAACTTTATATCTCTGTCTTCCTTTGAAATGTCACTATGGTACTTTCAAGTAACAACAACAGAATGTTTAGTTATGAAAGTCACCTAAAACTGCAGCAATAACCCCAGAGCTTAGTGCAATACACATCAATATTTCATCCCATAGCTTTAGCTGTTTGAAAGAACGGTATTGTAACACAGCATACTAAAACTAAAATGCATATTTTTTCCTGAAGAAATAGAAATTTGCGTGCTCTGCTCCTATGCTGTGCTGGATCCAAAGTCTTCTTAAGACACACAGTCAGTTTACTGCTGAATCAGAGACACAGAGCTTTGCATGACTCCATCTGTAGTCTGTTTAAAGCACCAAGCCTTTCAAATTGCACACTGATAAAGAAATATATTTTGCAGCTATAAGCATAGTTACAAATAATTTATTTTATAACAAATGACACGTACTGTTTCTGTTAGTTTGTAGCATATATTTGCAAAGTTTTTCTTCATTACAGATATGAATGATGACTTCTACAAAATATCTCTCTCTGTCCCTTTCTCACATAACTGAATTACTACAATTGTTATATAGAGTGCTAGTCATGCACATAGATGATGTTATTTCCTCTTGGTATCTTTTTTTGGCCTTCTGTGGGAAGTCACATAATGTCTGTTTTTAGACATTTCTGTTGTCCTTTTCTGATTTACTTGTAAGCACTTTTGCTGATGTGAGGATGCCATTAACAGAAATCTGAAAGGAAACATCTGTACAAGCTGTTCCTATAGAAAAAGCATCATGTATTGCTGAATTTATAAAAAAGGATGTCTGTTAATAGATATTTGTTCTGCAAACACGAGAAAATCATGTCCAATATTGCTTTGTTAGGCTTTTCTGATGCTGTAAAGAGAAGCCTGTCTGTTATACATACAGTATGAATGCACATTTTACATTGCTAAACTCTATACATATATTCAAGCAAACTTTTTATTCTATGCTTTATCTTTCAGCATATTTACAACAGAATGAATTTCAGCCTTATATTCATAATATCTAATAGGTACACTGTGGATACATTTTAGCTCAGTGCTTTACAAAATATTTCTTCAGCACTCATGTCTGTACAAACCATCTTATATGACATACAGTTGTAATACAATTGTAACACAAGCATATGAATCATATTGATATTCACAAATGACATATAATTATTTACAAAATTCCAGATAGCTGAGCTGGCAGTACCTCCTTCCATGACATGACATAAAGTGTTACAGAAATTTCTTCAGAATACTATAACACAATCTTGAGCTACAAAAATGAGCTTAGATGGTGGTTCCAGCTGTAGAGACATATATAATTTGGTCTTTTTATAATGCAGTTTACTGCAAATGAGTCTAAAATTGGGGAGGAAGGGTAGAAGTCCAGAGACAAAAATTGATTGATTGTCACCTGAGTAAAGAAATATTTTAGGTCATTATTGTACTCAGAATACTGAGCAAAGGTTCACAATAATACTACCCCAAAAAAGAGTATAACGCAAAATGCCTGACTGTGGCACTAAATGCTCATGAACTAAAGCCACTGGTACCTGTGTTTGAAACTTTATATCTCTGTCTTCCTTTGAAATGTCACTATAGTACTTTCAGGTAACAACAACAGAATGTTTAGTTATGAAAGTCACCTAAAACTCCAGCAATAACCGCAGAGCTTAGTGCAATACACATCAATATTTCATCCCATAGCTTTAGCTGTTTGAAAGAACGGTATTGTAACACAGCATACTACAACTAAAATGCATATTTTTTCCTGAGGAAATAGAGGCTTTTACTTCAAATGTACTAACAACTCATTAAAATGTATCTTAGGCTATTATTTTACTTAGTATACTGAGAAAAAGTTCATCACGATACCCACAATGAAAAACAAGTATAATGTAAAATGCCAGACTGGCAGTAAAAGTGCAATGAAAGCAAGCCAAACACTATAAATCTTGTTTGCCTTTGAGATTATTACAAAACTTTCCAGTAATAACATATCTGACTATAAAATACATTTAGGACTGCAATTCTAACCATACCTTAGAATTTGATTCCACATTTGTAGATGCTAGAAAGCATGTTATTGTAGCCATAGCACATTAATAAAACAAGTAATTTTCTGGAAAATATATAACATTTTTACTTCTAAGATACCGTGAACATAGTATACATATCATCTGGGCATTAGTTTTAGGCAGCCTTTTCAGCAGAGGTCAAATAGCCCTTAGCCGGTAAGTGCACTGTTTGGATGCCAGACAAAGTAGACATTTAAAGAGTTAGTCATCTTTTGTGGCTCATTTTATTTCCGGCTCTCTAAATGATTTCTTTGCTGGCATCCAGGCAGTGGACTTTCTACCCAGTAACTGAAATTTACCCCAAAACAGAAATTTACCTAAAATGTTTTACTGGCATAATCTATGAGCTTTATTATCAGAAGAATAAGAAGCAGAATCCTCTTCTGTTTGATAACTCACGTTTTGTTGGACAAACTTTTGTATTTTCTCCTTAGCATGTACTGCATCAAAAAATGACTTTGATCCTCTAGGAAAATGTAATTTAAAGATACCTGGACACAGCAGTTTGAATCTCTCTACATTCCCTGCTTGCTGGAATAAAGTTATTCCTCTTCTGCCTGGTGTACCGAGAGTAATCATTTCCCACTATATTCTACTGTCTCCATCTTTTAGTCCTTTGTCCTTCTGGCACAATTTTTGTCAGAATCAGTTCTTTCTACTGGTAGGATTGTATCTTTACTATTAAAGATCTTGGCTGATTTCTCATAACCAGGTTTGGAGCATACACACAATATGTGCCCTTTTAATTTAACAAATCCTACTGTGGAATAACAGTCCAGTTGCTTATTTGTGCTTTCATAAAATCAATATAGTCTGTCCTTTCTAGAGTTTCTGGTAGAGTAGAAAATCTCACATTTTCCCTATGTCTAAGTCTACCATTTTTGAAACATCTCATCTTGAGCAGTCTCATACTCAGCCAGCCTTTCCTTCATTTCGACCTCTGATGTTTGCATTCTTATCAGCTCATCTGAAAACCTGTTTAAAGCTTTTTTCATTTCCAAGCCTTATGTTATTTGTGTTGATATATTCCTTCAGTATTTTGCTTATTTTAATCAGTTCTGAGACAATTTGACTTATTTTTCCTGTAGATTACTGGAGGTCATGTGTCGCACCAAAGCTAGAGCTTGAACTGCTTTTTCTGAACAGCTGCAAGATTCCTCCCAGTCAGTGCTTCTTATTCTTCTGATAATAAAGCTTATAGAGAGACTTTGCAAGTGAAACCTTTTCCAGCATTCCAAAGGGAAATGTTTGAGAGACAGAAAAAAGCACATGGGTTGACTAGAAGAATCAAGAGTATGTTGGAAATTAACCAGAGACTGGAGTTGGGAGATGGAAATCAACAGGAAGAAAAACAGCAACTTGGAAAATAATGAATAAATGTGGGATTATGAAGCAGAAATCACATTTGTTAAATATGGTGGAACAGGAAAACCTGGAAATATTGGACTTTTTTGATTTTTAAAATTTGTAAGAGGCTCAAAGCATATTTATTTATTTATTTATTTTACATTTCTTTACCAGGGAAGTCTGACTGGGAAGGCCTGGGGAGAAAAGCTCCACACAATATATCAGTGTATAAAAAATTACATGTGATAAATTAGAAAATAAACATTTAGAAAAGTACTCATTCAAAATTGTCAGAGAACATCAGATGAGTGTTAGTTGTACAAAATATAAGTTCTGAGTGTGTTACACATTGCTGTACATATCAACATTATGATAAAGAATTACTATATGCACAATACAATAATAGTGATGAGAAGAATAAGTTCAGAATACGTATATGATGCTGTACATAATGACACTATGTAGAAGACTTACTTCATATGCAATTAAAAGGAATTAACTGAGTTTGAAGTTATAAAAGGACACTATAACAAATAAAGTTATAGTGCCAGGTAGAGAGGAGGTATAGAAATATAGTGGTCTTGGATGAGTTAGGCAGGATAGTTATAGTACCAGGTAGAGAGGAGATATAAAAAGTGGTCTTGGGTGAGTTAGCCAGGGTCAGAGCATGTATATATCCTTGATTTGAAGAGGCAGGATGTCAGTTGATTTTTGAAGTTAAGTTTGTTTGTCTTTGTCCAGATTTCAAGTGGAAGAGAGTTCCAGATTTTTGCAATAGTATTAGAGTAAAGGGAATCTCCTGAGAGGTGTCTGCTTTTGGATACTTCAACCAGCCCTTTGTTGGTAGATCTTAGCTGACAGTTATTGGTGTAATGGTTAATTAGGCCTTGTAGGGTTGGGGGTTTGTTAGGGTGGTATAGAATTTAGTGAGTTAGGGTGAGTTGGTTTAGGGTTAGTAAGTTTGGTAAGTTTGTTTAGATCACGTTTATTTAGGTTAACTAGAACAGGAGAAGCATATAGAAGTATGGAGAGGAGACAGGTTCTTGCTATTATAGCTTTACTATTAGTAGTCATATAGTTCTTACATCTATAGAGTGAGCCTAGTTTTTTGTGCACTTTTGTTATGGTTTGGGCTATATGCACGTCAAATTTCTTATTTTGGTCAATCATGACCCCTAGTAGCTTGGTTTGTGCAACTGGTGAGATATTGGTATTGTCAGAAGCGATAACTGTAAAGGGGAGAATGGGATCTATATACCCTATTATATGCCTATTGGTAGAAGATTAATGAGAGGAGAAGATGAAGGAAAGAGGTAGCTCTAAGTAAAACAGTTATTATAAAACATGATGTATACTGCATGCTATAAATAAAAGCTTTTTTTCAATTGTTTTGTGTGTAATATGGATACTAAAGTAAGCAGTTGCCCTTTTTTCCCATTCTTCTTTCTTTCTCTCTTTCTTCTTGCTCATTTTTAAGAATTGTAGGCACTGCAATGTAAAAACAGAAGAAAGCTGGGACAAAAAACATGATATAAGTAAAACTGATATTTTCTTTCTTACTTTTGCATAGGGGAATTATGAGATTAAGGCCCTTTGCTTGATTTAATAACAAGATTTAAGGGGAAGAAAATAAATAAAACAGCAATGAATGTAATGAAAAGTTTTCCTTTAGCAAATAAATGTTCACAGTGCAAAATGAAAAGCTTATAGCTGAGGGCAACTGTGTAGCTGGTTCTTATGTTTCTACAGAGACAAGCTGATAAAGTTGGTAAAAACAAAATATTTATTTTTCAATGGATTGAAGATAAGATTACTGAAAGCATTCAAGTTGTTTTCTATAGCTGGGAGAGGAATAAAGATAAGATAAAAAGAGACAACACTTAGTGTAATTAGAAGCACAGGCTGTACCATGGATCTTAGCATGGATAACCTTCATTATAGGTCAATTCAAGCATGTGAGTGTGGCTGTCAGTCTGGGGCAATTGTTCCTGTTAGGAGGGTTAAACTTTACTATTTGAAAATGTACAGAGTTTTATGTGTTTGTATTAAGCTAATAGGTTATGGAGGTGTTCTGGGTGTTTTTTTTTTGTTTATTTGTTTGAGTGTTTTCATTTAAAAAAGTCTTGTAAAATATGACATATGACTAGAAACAACTGTATAAAAGATCAATGCCCAGCATTAGTGTATGCATGTAACACAAAAACTGAAATTAGACATTTTTTAAAAAGCTATTGTACATAGGTGGGAAAAATAGCTTATTATCATAATGATACCACCGTCTATATTATCTGTACATGTGAATGGTCTCACAGATATATACAAAAAAGAGAGTAGTGAACTATACTAAAAACGTAGAGTGCAAACAGTTATGTTACATAAGACACAGGTAGGAAGAACTGAGCAGGTGGATTTGATAAAGAAAGAATGTCAAGATGGTTATTCAGTAAAATATCTGGGACAAAGGAAAATGGGAATACTTATATTAATTGCAAGAGAAGCTCCAATAGCAACAGGAGAGGGAAAAAGACAAGAGTAGTACATTTGTAGTAATAAGGGGTTACTGGCAAGGGAGGAGGATTATGCTGGCATGTACTTATATTCCCCTTAAAACTGCTACAATAGAGCTTAAGAAACTTCTGGAAGAAACAATTAGCTTTCAGTCTGGAATATTTCCTATAGGTGGGGAATGGAGTATGGTTAACAACAGTAAGGATGGGGGGCCTAGAAGGGAAAATATAACAAAAGAGGGTAGATTTTTGAAGACATTTATGAAAATATTCGTTATAGAAGATGTGAATTCAGTAGCAGGAGCTCAAACAAAATTTACATTTTATTCAACACAATACAAAAACTGGGTTGGTCTAGATAGAAATTAGATTTCATAGGCACATGTGCATTTAGATGAGCCTTTTGATACACATCCAATAACTATTTTAGATCACACACCAATAATAACTAAAATAAAAGTGCAGGGTAATGAAATAAAAATGAAACACTGGTGTTTCCCCACCTGCCTGTTAAACAGAGATGAATTTAAGGAAAGGGTGGTGGAAATGATTCCGAGCCATAGACCCATTATAGAATACAACATCCCATTTGGCATGTACCTCTCAAGACATCTGCAACAACTGGAAAGGCCACAGAAATACCTCACTAAAAGAATCACAGGCCTAAATCAAATGTCTTATGCTGACTGTCTAAAAAAACTCCAAATATACTCTGTCGCATATCGTCTACTTAGATGCGATCTCTGCTTAACATACAAGGCCATGTCAAATCCAGAGTTGTTGGACATGCTACACGTAAAGCAATCCCAATCCTTCAGAGCCACATGCACCAGGGATCTTAACCTTGTCATCACAATAAACAAAACATGCTGGAGGGATAGGTTCCTGACCCAGAGACTCCCCAGACTCTATAATAGACTGCCCATACATGTCAAGCAGAGTGCCTCTTTGGCCCTCTTCAAAAGGAATCTTGATAACTGGATGGGAGATAGGAAATTCACCCCGGGGATCACGTCAGTCACCCTGCTATACAGGGGTCCAGGGATGTAAATACTGTGAGAAGAAATAGCCAGGGAATTGCTATGGCTAGGCTTGTATAGGCCCTAGGGCCGATAGCCTAGTACAAACCTACGAACCTATGAGTATTAGGGAAGACAGAAATGTCCTAAGAAAGTAAAGCAAGGGAGTGGGATAAAGTGAAAGTGGAGTTTACAAATAGGTTAGGAATAAATGAAAAAGAGATATGGTTAAGAAGTAACAAGCATTATTAAGAGGGACTGGCAGAGACTAAAGTATTGCAGACTAGAGAGAATCTTATAGACCAAGAACAGGAACAACTGCAGAGTGCTAAACAGAATATAAGGAACTACCTCAATAACATGCATGAGTTCAAAAATATTGCTGTTAAGCAACTGTTTTTTGATAATAGCCCAAGAGCACAAAAGCTTTTAGCACCAAGGATCAGGCAACAGAAAGTAGAAAGGGTTGTCACCAAGGTTAGAGAGTCTATAACAAGAAAAAAAAATACAGATCCTGTAGATATTAGAAATATTATGGACATTTTATGAAAATCTATATAAAGCAGAAAAAATGTGGAAATTAAGAAAAAACACAAATGCAAATGCTTATGGAAGACCTAAATATGCAAGGTTAGAGGTAGATGAGGCTCAGTTACTAAGAGTTAGAATAGGGGGAGATGAGATAAAACCGATGATGTATCCTTAAGGAGAAAAACGATAATCATACAGAATATTAGTATATATTATTACTCTAGTTATATAGCATAATCTCACCAAGGTGACACTGATATATACACTGCATTTATATAGCATATATCATGGACAGAAGTAAGTCAAAAACAAACAAAAGATAGCTGAGTGCACAAAACCCAGGATAAAAAAGTGCCCAATCCTGGTAGGTGCACTGGTGCCAGGACTGGAAAAAATGACAGTGTAGAATCCTCAAAATATGGAAACATTCCTACAATGGGGCCAGGCCAGGCCCAGGGGGAGGATAGCCCCCTGTTGTAGAAGGAAGTAGCAGTCCACAAAAATCACAAAAACTGGTAGGCCAAAGAAGAGCCATAAAGATGATAGAGTGGACTTGTTTGTGTCTTTCGGCTTTTCCCGGTTAGGGGTCGCCACAGTGGAACTTCGGTCCGCTAATGATTGGCAGTAGATTTTTACGTGCTGGCTTGCTGGGCCTAATGCACAACCTTCAACGAAGGAACGCCCATTCAAGCATGTCGCCACACAGAAGACGCTCTAACTGAGAATCGAACGGGCAACATCTAACTGTGAGGCAACAATGCTACCGCAGCACCACCACCGATAGAGTGGACTATTTTACAAAAAAAAAAAAAAAGAAAGCATAATCCATGCCATAGTTGCTTCATTCTTCAATAGAGTGGACTACTGAGGATAAGAAAAAATGATGTATTGTTACTGTTATGCAAGAAGCCCAGAATTTCCAGATAGAAAACATACAAAAAGATTAAGAGAGAAATTAGAGGAAAGAAAAATACTTCCGCGGGGAAAACTGTCAGAAGCTTCAAATGAAAATTTGCGTTCATTAATACAACACATTTTTGGAAAACAGTATATAGATCAAGAAACTTTGATCTGCTTGGAAAAAGAAGCATCTGAGGAAATCCGAAAATGTAAACAACAAAACCTAGATATTTTTGAGAAGTATAAAAAAGAAATATGGACATGGGAAAGAAAGAAAGATTTGATATGGTACAATATTTCTCAAAAGGAGAAAGCTAAATTAATCAATATAAAGAAGGCAGCCCCAAAAATATTTGAAGAGAAATACAGGCAAAGGCATCCAGATATGGAAAATTTAACAATAAAAACATAATATCACAAAGATGGAACATAGAAAAGAATATTAGTGAAGTAGAAGTTAAAAAAATAGAAGTTGAAATTATGGAGTGCCTGGGAAGTAAAGGATTTCATGTAGAAGGTCTGACACAGATTACATCATAGCATGATGGAGTGAGTCCCCAAAGTAAAGAGAAGCAGGAAGATCAGGAGACATCTGAAGAAGGAATATGGACATGGGAAAGAAAAAGAAATTTAATATAGTGCAATATTTATGCAAAAGAGATAGCAAAACTAACCGATACAAAAAGAACAGCACCAAAGATATTTGAAGAGAAATACAAGCAAGCCATATGGAACAAACGATAATTTGTTGTTAAATAAAGTCATAGTGGAGAACTGTAAAAAGGGGAAGAATCTAAGTATGGCATGAACTGACTACAAAAAAAAGCATTTGATAGTATCCCACATTCATGGATAAAAAGTGCTTAAAATGGATAAGATACACCCTACACTGATCTACTACATTGCAGCGATCATGAAACAGTGGCAGACCACTTTGCAATTAAGCCATGATAAAGGACAAACTATTATCCTAGGGATAAAAATTCAAAGGGGGATATTCCAGGGTGACTCTTTATCACTGTTGCTATTCTGCCTTGCCCTTAACCCATTAAGCTGTCTACTTAATAGCTTAGGCCATGGCTATAATTTAAAAACAACAAAGTCTAAAGACTTCTCATCTTCTATTCTCAATGATTTAAAACTGTATAGTTCATCAGATGAGGAACTGAAAGCAGAGCTGCAGGTTATCAAAACTTTTTAAGATTATATCACAATGTCATTTGGTCTTCATAAATGTGCAAAAGCAACCTTTAAAGCAGGAAACCTGCAGCACCAGGAAAACATCAGTTTGGGACAAGAATGTGATATAAAAGAACTTGAGCAAGAGGGAGTGTATAAATACTTGGGAACTGATGAAGGGTCAGCAATAAAACATGAACAAATGCGAATAAAACTTAGTAAGGAATACTTTAGAAGACTTAAATTAAGCCTGAAAACAGCATTGACATCTAGCAACAAAATCCAAGCTATAAACCAATTTGTTCTTCCTGTCCTAACTTATAGTTTTGGAGTGATTTATTGGCCCCAGAGCATGTTAGATAGATTAGATATTAAAACAAGAAGGATGCTTCATGCTCATGAAATGATCTATAAAAATCACTGCATACCAAGATTATATATTCCCCATTCCAAAGGAGGGATGGGCCTCCTTGAAATTGATTACATGTATAGATCTGCAGTCGTGGGACTACACACATATTTGCTAACCTCACAAGACCCAAATGTAGTAAAAGTTTTGAAACATGAGCAGAATAAATCTAAGATGACTTCTCTGCCTAACCTAGCATATCGGAATCAGTGGTGGCTGGTGACTTCAAATTAAAGGAGGGCTGCAGGAGACAGCTGAATGGGTGGGGCCAATTGGAAGGGGTGTGGTCAACTAGAACGGGGTGGAGCTATGATCAAAACCACAACAACTGGAAGTTTAATTAAATACGCTGCCCTGGGTGCCAAACAGTCACTATGAGAGTCCAATCAAGACAAAATGAAGTGTAGAAGAAAAAAATATTTCAATGCATTGGCTACATGACAACTTACTTAATATCCAGATGGAAACACAGGTTGTGAGGCATGAAAAAAAATTACTTTTTAAATACATTACTGGAATGCCAGTCAAAAGCAAATATAAAAAAACAAGCAGCACTCAACTCAAACCACTACTTCTTGCTCTGCAGTTCTAATTATAATTTATATTCAACTTTATAAAATTACCAAGTAACATGCTGAAAGTAGCAATCTCTGTGATACCCCCACTTGTAAAAATGTTTCTTATCCAAAAAAGACCTGCTGCCTGACACAACTATCTACTTGTTTCATGGGGAAGACATGATCAAAGTAAAAAATGAACAGCAAACAAGAAACAAGCTCAAGATAAATTGCTTAAAGTTTTCCTGCACAAGTTATGGACCACACATGATAGATTGGCATTCTGTTTAGTTTACAGGTAAAGCCTGCAAAGATGACTGCAAGTCTCCAACAAATGTAATGAGCTTCTGAAAATACTGTAATCCTGTCCTTTATTACAAATACTGTCATATGCATTTCAATACCCAAGGCTTATACATTATCTAGTTATGTAAATATGCTCTGCATGGCAACAATGAAAAGGCTTTCAATGCTGGTAATTCTTTAACAGTATGCTTATTAACGCTTACTTGCATCTTACAATCTCTGACAAGCTTACCTGATGGTCATTAAATCATTGCTACTTAAACAGAACAACAGGGCACTGTGACAGCATGCATTTTCTGAATAATAAGAAGCATAAATCAACAGTATAAAAATATGACAGAAAACCAGAACATTCTGCAAAATCAAGGACAGATGAAAAGCCACGGTCGTACTTGTGGTCTACCTTGGATGCGGGATACTCTGCACACGTACACTGCATAACTGCTCCTTGCCTTTCTTGGACACATCCAGAGCCACTACAATGGGGAGTGGGGTGCAACAAATATGTCATCATTTGAAATGTCTCTGGCTGACAGTGATGGCTCTGACACTCATACCTCTCAACTTCGGAGCAAGAAATCTGGACAAAGCCATACATAGAACTAGAAGTGGGACACAGGCCCAAAAATAAGGACAATTTTTAAATATTGCTCTTATAAACTTAGATAATAGAACAGTAGTAGGTCTTGCATTAGTATGAATTTTCTGAAGGGTATGAAATATGAAACTCAAATGTCTGCCATTATTTTCTAACTTCAATCTTTAATGACTTGCCACTAATTTGCCAGAAAACCACAATTTTATGAAAAAACAGACCAAAAATGTGATGCAAAAATATAAAGTTGCCACACAATACACCTAGGAACCTGTCAAAGAAGGGACACCTTTTTAATATTAACACTGTTAACTTGAGCAGCTAACAAAATAAGAGCATCTACATACATTTCTGAAATAAAAGTAATCTATAACTCTGATCATTACAGTTATATATAATTGTAAACCCTCCACGTTTTCTTCCAAAATTGCCATTTTGAGGAGGGATTATTAGGGGAGAGCAACATTTTGAGCCAAAATTGGGGACAATTGAGAGGTTTAGATATTTCTAATTCTACAAAGTGATTTGCACGTACCTCTCAACCTTTTAATGCAGGAAATCTGGACAAGGCCAAATATATTGGGGGAACATACAAACACTACTAAAAATTGCTCTTGTATAAACTTAAGACAGTTGATAGAATAACAGGTCTTGCTTTAGCATGCAGTTTTCTGAAGGTTATGACGTCTAAAACTCAATGTCTGTCATTTAGTGACTTCATTCCTAAATGATTTGCTAGAAAACCACAAATTTTATGAGGAATAAACCAAAAATAAGAAGCAAATATCTATTCATTCTGCAAAAATATGGACAGCTGAGAGGTATAGTTCAACTGGGGCTGTCTGAGTTTGCTACCCTTCCCCCCCCTCACAAATTCATGGTCGAATGGAGCCTCCCCCCTTCAGCAATTCCAATGTCCCATTCCTTGGTTATTTTGCCCCATTTACCATAAACACTGTAATGTGCATACTGCTTTACTTCTGCGATGATTTAGATTTCATTTGAATGTTTTATTTTGCATTTTACAGCACAGACCCTAATATATATCTGTTAAACAAAGCAATGCAGTCTCACAATGAAAATAGACTTAGCATTAAAACTTTTCTGCCCTTGAAACTTACATGCATTGAAACAGCATTGAAACCCACATTCAAAGAAAATACATTTTGCCAGTGGCAGATAAAGATTATCTTTGGGCTGTTTTCAAAATCATAGGCCCCCTGAACACAAAACATACACATGCTCTTTGATACACCTTCCTGATTGTATTATATTATATTCCTTGTACAATACAGTACCGTTGTTAGAGGGTATTTTAAATTTATTGTTTTGAACATTTTTCCAGTAAACAATGAAATGAAATGCATGCACCAATGACAAAACTGCCAAATTCAGAACATTTCCGTCATAAAAAGTATACTCAACCTTCTACAGTCCACCAGTATCAGTAAATATGCACAATCTCTGAAGTAGTAAAATCCACATTAAAGAAATCTGTAACTAATAAAGAGGTTGCTGCTAGCAAACAACTTTATATGTCATTGTTTCATCTACAAATAAAGTGCCTGTTGCCCCTGAAGAATAAATTGCCTGTGTTGCATGCATTAAAAAAAATGATAAGCTAGTAATACCGCAATAGGGAATGGATGTCAAACTGATAACAGGTTCATAGTTACTAGGTATCTTTGCCAAAAAAGGACTGCAGCATCCACCCCCTTTACAACACAGTACAGTATCAGCAATGCATCTACCTACTGTGGGAGTAGAACCCACAGCGTTCTGCATCAAGAACAAGTACACTACCTGTTGTGCTATTAACAATGCAAGCAGACTTAGCATAAGCAGCACTAAACTTTTGTTCCCCTGCAGCTCTCAGCTCCTTGTAAAATCTACTCAACACTCAGCTGTATCTCTGAACTTTGCAGCACAAGAAATCTGGAAAAGGCCAAAATTTATTGGGGGGGACGACAAAAGCCCAAAAACCAGGGACACATTTTAAACATTCCTTGTATAATGTTGGAAAGTTGCTAGAATAAAATGCTGTGTTACCACCATACATTTCACTGCCACGTCTTGAACCCAGGGGACCCTGTGCAAAACAGTCAGAGAAACATACCACTATACCAAATCAGCTGTTTTGTGAAACAGAGGAAGACTAAAACTTAAATGGCTACCATTTAGTGAATTCAGTTCTCACCATAGCTGTCAACCTCTTAGCAAAAAACACCTGAAAACAGCCAATAATGTGGGAATACAGCTGCCAAACATATTCAGTGAATTCAGTTCTCACCATAGCTCTCAACCTCTTAGCAAAAAACATGTGGACAAAGCCAGTAATGGGGGGAATACAGCCCCCAAACATTCAGTGAATTCAGTTCTCACCATAGCTCTCAACCTTAGCACAAAATACCTGGACGAGGCCAATAGTGGGGGAATACAGTCCCAAAAATATGGGCAAATTTCAAATATCCATGTTATAAACTTAGACAATTGCTAGAATAAAAGGTTTTGTGTTACCATGTACTTTTTGAAGAATATGAAGTCTGAAATTAAAATGCCTGTTATTTTTAAACATTTGTTAACCAGGAAACTAGTCTGACATGGAACAAAACAAAGCCAATGTTCAGCAGAGCAGGGAGAAACACTCTAAACACATCTTTGTAAGAGATGGGAGGACCTGCAGACTCCACACAGAAGGCACCCCAGCCAATAATCAAACCAGAAAACCTGTAGCTGTTAGGCAACAATGCTACCAGTGCACCACTGCACTACAGACCTTTGCAAGGAAAAATGAAGATACAGAAACCACAGATTTTATGAGGAACAGAACAAATATGAGGCAAAAATCTGCATTTTTTTACAAATAGTGGTGGGTAAGGAATTCAGGTCCTTGCCACCTGCATCCGAGGTACAGGGTTCAAGCTTGAGTATCTCTACCCACCACTATGTGTTAACTGGGGCATTTCACACATACACCCACACCCTACCTGTAAAATGTACCCGGAATCCACGTGACATGTCCCAATACTTAAACTCGAATCCATGAAGCAGCAAAACCTGTGCTCAAATCCAATGCTTCCCTGTGAGAGCTTAAACTCACCTCTCCTGATTGGTCCTGCGAGAGCCTCACCTCTTGTCTGATTGGTCCTGTCTGCAGATGAGGCAGTCCAGAGCTCCTCTGTTCTGTGCAGTTGTCTACCGCACAGATTCCTGGGCATCTGCGGGGCAGTCTGCGCATGTACGAAAGTTCTGGGACTCGTAAAAATAATTTTTTTTTGTTTTTTTAATTTTATGTTTCATGTTTTTTTTTTCCTTTTGTTTCTAGATGGGAGGGCTGCAGTCCTATAGCATGAGCCGCCCCTGATCAGAATCAAGCAGGAATGGAAATCAAACCAGAAGTAGATAAAAATCAAGCAGCAACTGAATGTGCCAAAAAACAAAAGAGAGAATATAAGGTGAAGGATCAGATGAGAAGGCAAGAAATGTGAAAAATGCATAAATATAGTTGCAAGTATAGAAAACTTCTGGAAGAACCTCATGTTGATCAGGAACAAGTGCAGGAATGATTAAGGAGAGGTGAATTCAAACCAAAAGATGAAAGGTTAATATTGGTAGCCCAAGATAGTGGGCTACGCACATGCTTGTTTACAAAGTCCATTGCACATGTGGGAGAAACAGACAAATGTAGGTTTTGTAAAACCAAATTGGAAACAATCACACACCTCATTGCTGGTTGTGACATACTAATGGCAGAAGGACTGTCTACTGAAAGGCATAATAATGTGGCAAGACCATTGTACTGGGGATTGTGCAAACATTATGGTATTGAAGAGGTTGAAAAACACTGGAAACATTAGCTGCAAAGCATCATAGAAAAAGATGAAGTCTACATCAGATGGGATCATCCATTACCAACAGTTCAAAAGATAGATGCTAGAAAACCGGATATAGTGGTCCAAGAAAAGAAGACAAAAATAGCATTGATCATTGAAAGTGCCACACCCAGTGACTACAGTGTCTTGTGTAGAGAGAGAGACAAAGCCATAAAATATCAGGATTTGCAGGTAGAAATGAGAGCATTGTGGAAGAAAGACACCCATATAGTCCCAATAGTAGTAGGAGCAATGGGTCTTATGAAAAAGAGTTTACAATCATATTTACACATGCTACCAATACATGTAACGCCATACGAATTGCAGAAGGAGTCATTACTGTGCACGTTGCAGGTCTGAAGAGCACTTTTAGCTGACATGAAAGAGTGAAACAATACTACTTTAATGAACTTTAATCGTACTTTGACTTAGGAATGGGGTCCATTCCTGTCACAGTATTAGAAACCCAAAAGGTTTGGAGAAATTAAAAAGGCAGAAACAATATTATATTCATAAAGTAGCAGAAAGTATTCTAGGAACTAAGCCAATGTGGGAATGGAAAAGAGAGATTCTGTCATTGGGGATGACTGCAATTAGCCAAGAGGGGGGCTGGAATTTACTGGAGAAAACTGGCAAAGGAAGCAATGTACTGGGAGTAAATAATTAGAGAGGAAAAGTAAGAAAATGGGAAGAGGTGAAGAATTCATTTGGACTGCAGGCAAGAGACTGCCTTCCCTACCAAGGCTAACTATCAGAGTACAGGCAAATGGAAAGGAAAGGGGGATCCTATGTGGCAGACCAGCACTGGTAGAGTTTTTAGTAGAATCTAGAACAGAAGTTGCTGTTTAAAAAGGGATAATTAGTAGCGCATATAAATATTGTATAAATGTAGGCATCAATCAGAGGAGGTTAGAAAGGATTGGGAAGACAGACTGGATAAGCAATTCACAAAGAAACAATTGGGGGATATATGTTTGGCTCCCAAATACGGAACAAAGTATACAAGTTGTAGGATCTTTTCTTGGAAGTGTTTGCATAGGTATTTTTATACCCCAAGCAGCCTCCAACAAATTTTTCCTCAGGGAAATTGCAAATGTTGGAAGTGTGATGGGGAAGAAACAGATAATTGGGAACATAATTTTTTACAGTTTAATGAGTTGACAGACTTTAAAAATTCCCTGCAGACTACTCTGTCAGAAATACTGTGTGAGCAAATTGATGTAACTAAAGAAATAATTTTTTTAACTGTGATACAAAATTGAAATTGCTTAGACATAATAAGGGCTTTTGGAGTTTAATTCTAGTGGCTGCTAAAAAAGCAATGACTAGAAAATGGAATTCAATGTCTAAACTAGCCATACTATGTGGTTCTGCAGAGTAGTGCTAGCAGCAGAGAGGCTAAAAGAGCAACTGCTAACCTGATAAAAGTGTTTTTTTTTGCTGCTACTACCTGGGCGACTGTCCGATCTAGCTAAACTGCAAGTATTTCTGCTTCTTGAACTGTTTTAAACTGTTTAAAGTTGTTTTTGCACCTGCACTTTTAAAGTTTGCCCTGTTTGTTGCATTTACCTGTTGAGGCTGCACACTCAAGTGCGCTAGCCTGTGTTACATATTTATTGCATTTTCCTGCTGTTTGTTGCAAAAATGAAAAAATAAATTATCCTTGTTTCCAGTTTTTCCTGACCTAGAGTAGTCCAAATACAGGCTTTGCTGTATTCTGGACTTTTGGAAAGTTCCTGTGTTGCCCATTTCCTTTCTTGGGTAAAGGGAGGCTTCTTTGTTCACCAGTGGCAGTGGGGAGCTTAGAGCAGCCTATCTATCCCTGGAGGAGTGTTCCCAGCACAAGAATCTGGTAGTATATTGGCTGTTTTGGGCCATTTTCTAGCTCTTTCAAGTCCCCCCTGTATAAAACCCGCTTTAGCGCGGCTTTGCATGATTTTGCTCATAGCGTAGCATTGGGCAACGCCGCTTAATTGGGTTTAAACCATTCTCGGCTCCACAAAGTCTGCTCTTCACTTTTTCCCTTAGAACTGATCTAGTTCTCATAATAAACACCCTATTCCTACTCTAAAGCCTGGCACTTGCTCACTAAAGCAATTATATAAGTCAGCACTAAAAAATTAAAAGCACTACACCCTCACAAACTCCCTTTGAGTACCTTATTCCCCATTGGCCCTTTTTTCAATTATAAAGGAATTCCCAATACTATTCTAGCATGTCCAAAGGTCAGTTGTCAATCTCCTATCCAGTCCAGCTGGTGAATCTGGGAATCTTGAGGCAATGTTACAACTGCCTCATGTACACAGACAACCCTCTCCTCCTCCCAACAAATTCCAACACATGTGAGAGATGCAACCATATAGCCAAACTGGAGGCTAAGCTCTCTCAACTCAGTACTGGCATAACCAGTCAGGAGGAGAAGGAAACCACACTCACTACAATTCCAGTCTCAAATAGACCTACCACAAGAGCAAACCAAGCATATAAACACAAAAACATACTCGGAGGCTCTAAATAAAAATCTGCCTAAGCAACAGAGACCTCCAAAGCAGACACCCAAGCAACCGCTACCCCAAAACAAAACACGTGCATCACATAGCTCACAAAGCCAGTGTGCCGAACAGTCACAGCCCTTAAGGCTAAACAACTCACCTGATACACTTGTAATAGGTGACTCTATCATCAGGCACACTGACGTCCCGCTCACCAGGCTGAACAAGGAGAAGGTCACGGTGAGCTGCCTGTCGGGCGCTAGGATCCGCCACATAACACAAGCACTCAGGTCACTCCAAGGCAAGTACAAATATGACTCGGTCATTGTCCATGCTGGTGTGAATGACCTCAGATATACCTTCCTGGACTACATGAAAAGAGACATAGAGGAGCTCTCTGAGCATGTAGCCCAGGCTGGTATGACCCTGACCTTGAGTAGCATCTTACCCTCACCAAGAATGATGCCACAATATGAAGACACGATGATCAATTTCAACAATTGGCTTAAGTATTAGTGTCATTCAAAGGGGATACAATGCCTGTCAGCCTGGGATGACATGCTCGACATGCCACAATGCTTCGCTAGGGACGGCTTGCACCTGTCACCCCTGGGCTTTTGGATATTGGCAAAGGCTCTTGCCACCCCCATAGTGCCTTTTTTAGGCAAGGCTCAAAAGACAAACCCAGCTCCATAGGTATCACAAGGGATAAGAAACTAAGTGTAATGCTACTCAATGCCAGAAGTCTAAACCTCAATATGCACACACTCAAAACTCTCCTTAGCATGGAGAACATCGATATCTGTGCAGTAACAGAAACCTGGTTCAAGGCTCCCGAGAGCACCCCAGCACTACCAGGTTATACCTCATACCATGTTTTTCGGCCCCAAAACTTGGACCGAACCACAAAAGGAGGGGGAGTATCAATATTCGTCAAAGATACCCACACCTCCAGGTTGGTGGCACAGAACGAAGCATCAGAGACTATCCATGTGCAACTAACAGTGGGTAAAACTGCCTTCCAGTTTATAGCCTGCTACAGACCACCCTCCCAAACCCAGGAACCCCACTCCACTCGGCCTTCCTGAGAACACTGGAAAATAAGAAGGTCTCTCCAAACACCATTATATTGGGCGACTTCAACTACTCAAACATAGACTGGGAGCATTACTCTAGCTCCAACACCCTAGCCCAAAGGTTCCTAGAACTTATAAACTCAAATGCTATGGAACAACTTGTTACCACTCCCACAAGAGGGGAAAACATACTGGACCTGATCATCACCAACATGGGGACTCTATGCTCCAGACCAGAAGTGTATCCCTCACTGGTAAGATCAGACCATAAACTAATCTCACTAGATATTCACATCCCGACCCCAGCCCCTGCCCAGAAAACCACAGTGAAAAACTTCTCTAAAGCAAATTTCACACTCCTCAAAACCGAGGTGGAATCCTTCAAAGGCCCCGGGCCTGTGGAAAATATGGCCCAGACTGCAGAATCCTTTATAAATGCATTCTATGAACACCTTCAGGAATGCATGGATCATGCAATCCCAAACAAAACCAAGACCCAATCCTCCAAAGGCAGGCATCCTGTCTGGTGGACCCCAGCCATAAACAAACTATACAATAGAAGGAAGAAGCTACTACATGATAGAGCAAAATCCCCAAAAGGGAAGGCATCTCTGATCAGTATTAGCAAAAAACTACGGGCACTCATAAAATCGTCTAAGGCCAGCTTCGAGAGAAAAATTGCACAGGACACTAAGGATAATCACAAGGCTTTCTTTAGTTATGTTAGGAACCTGGGTGGGAATTCCCAGACGTGCTCAGAATTAGTCCAAAATGACAAAAAGTACACCGAACCCACAGACATTGCCAACATCCTAGCTGACAGGTACAGTGCAAACTCCCCCCCCCTTCCCCACCAAAAGGGCAAATATCTATCCTAGCAGAGTGCTGCCCCCCTGACATCTCAGTTGCTCAGGTAAGAGCCGCCCTCTCCAAAGCAAAAAACACAGCATCAATGGGACCAGACGGTGTCCCGGGCTGAGTCCTACATGAACTCCAAGAAGAACTAAACCCAAACATAAAACTACTGTTCAATCTCAGCCTTACTACAGGATATGTACCCAAAGAGTGGCGTACAGCAACAGTGGTCCCGCTCCACAAAAGTGGTGCCTCAACGGATCCTGGAAACTATCGCTCCATAAGCCTGACTAGCTTGGTCTGCAAAGCTATGGAAAGGATCATCATGGACCTCATAAATAAAGATATTGGGGACCTACAGACACTGGATCCTACCCTGTTCGGCTTTGTTAAGGGCAGATCCTGCCTCTTAAACCTGGTCGATTTCTTTGAAAGAGTCACCAAGGCCATTGACGAGGGGAAGGTGGTCCACACAGCCTACCTGGACCTCGCAAAAGCCTTCGATACAATACCCCACTCGGGCATTATAGATAAGCTCACCAGCTTAAATATAAACCCCTATGTCACTAGATGGGTTGCAAACTGGCTCAAGGACAGAACCCACATGGTTAGAATTGCTGCAGCCATGTCAGACTCCAAACCAGTTACAAGTGGCGTCCCACAAGGCTCAGTCCTGGGACCTCTCTTGTTCGGTATATATTTCTCGGAGGTACAGGCCAACACGGAAGGACTGTGGCTGACCAAGTTCGCAGATGACTGCAAACTGGGCACCATAATTGACTCTCCAGCTGACAGAAGCATCCTACAAAAGGGCCTCATAGAAACAGACAACTGGTACCAGAGCTATGGCCTCAAGCTAAATGCCAAAAAGTGTATAGTCATCCCCTTCGGCAAAAACAAAGTGCCCACAAATTACCACATAGATGGTAATCCATTAAGTACGGAAGAAGTAATTAGGGACCTGGAGACCCAAGTTGATAGCAATCTCTCATTCGACAACCATGTGGCCAAAGTGGTTAGAAAAACATTTTATATAGCCCACCTAATCATGAAAGGATTCACATCTAGATCAGGGGAGGTCATCGTGTCTCTTTACTCATCCCTCATCAGGCCCATAATTGAGTACAATGCCCCTTTTGGGATGTACCTTACCAGACACCTGCAGCAACTGGAAAGACTCCAAAAGTACCTCACCAAGGGGATCAAAGGGCTCAAACAGATGCCATATGCTGCCCGGTTAAAGAAACTCCATCTCTACTCAGTGGCATACCGCCTGCTCAGAGGCGATCTGTGCCTGATGTATAAAGCCATGTCCAACCCGGAATTAATGGACATGCTGCACCTCAGAAAATCCAAATCCCATTGAGCTACGTGCTCGAGAGACTTGAACCTCAGCACTGAAATAAATAGGACATGCTGGAGGGACAGATTCATAACCCAGAGGCTCCCTTCACTCTGGAATAAAATCCCAGTCCAGGTTAGGCAGAGTCCCTCATTGACTCTCTTCAAGAGGAATCTTGATGAGTGGATGGGAGATCGTAGATTTACTCCGGGTATCACTTCTGTGTCACTGTTAGACAGAGGCACAGTATACTAACCTCAAAAAAGGGCATAGCAAAACTCATTTAAAATGGGTGGCGAAAGCCAAACACAATCTGGCTAGGCTTGTAAATGCCCTAGGGCAGATAGCCTAGTATGAACCTATGAACCTATGAACCTATACTAGAAGTAGTGAATATAGTAACATAGGTAAAATAAACTGGAAATGGGATAGTTAAAAAAGGGTGTGGAGCAAATTACATAGAAAAATGGGAATTGTGGGAATAATGCATGCACAATAATGCTTTGGCAGAGGAATGAAGTTTAAGGGAAGCCAGGAATTGAATGTAATGTTTCACTGACAATGACTGTACACAAGATTATAAGTGTTGTATGTTTGCAACTGAAAATATGTCAGTTTGCTTTGTTTTAATTTATATAAATGTATGATTGTCTATGTCATAAGTGATAATTCAATAAAGATGTTTTATTTTTTTTTTTAAAAAGAAAGAGTCTTTGGCTAAAAACATACACATGCTGTCCCAGTGAACCGTGTGACTTTTGAGAGGGTACACTACTTCTGACTATGAAGAGATCACATAAATATAATGGTTATATAGCTGTTTGGCAGATCCTGTCCTCCCCCCCAGACAAACCACATCAATAGTCAATTGGAAGTGATCATGAAACTGCTATTTGCTATTATACATCACCTGCCCCCTACCTTTTACACAGAGGTCAGATAATCCCCAGGTGGAAACCAAGCATAGTGCCAGACAGTAACCTTCTGAAAAGCTGGTTTTCCTAGCTGTTTTTAAGAGACCATGTGTCAGTTCCCTGAAGAAAGTTCATAGTTAAAAAATTCTGGGACTTG
>NC_056744.1:357008327-357040827 GCF_019279795.1 Protopterus annectens
CATAAGGTCCGCTCTTTAATAGTTAGTACTTAATTGCCTCATGTACACAGACAACCCTCTCCTCCTACCACCCAACACTACAACCTGTGAGAGATGCACTTATATAGCCAAATTGGAAGAAAAGCTCTCTTCACCCAAGACTGGACTAGACAGTCAAGAGGAGGAGGTAAACACTTGCACCACACCACACTCATCACATAGTCCCTCAAAACCTATACCATCAAAACAGACATATAGAAACACAAAACAAGCACCTACATTCATGGAGGCTCTCAATAAAAATCTGCTCAAGCAACAGAGACCTCCAAAGCAGAAACGCAAGCAACATCCACCCCCCAACACAACCCAAATGACACATAGCCCACAAACTCAGTGTGCCACTCAACCACAGCCCATAAGGCATAACAATGTATCCAACATTCTAGTCATAGGTGACTCTATAGTCAGGCACACTGATGTTCCACTCACCAGGCTAAACAAGGAGAAAGTTACTGTCAGCTGCCTGTCGGGTGGCAGGATCTGCCACATAACACACGCACTCGGGTCACTCCACAACAAGTACAAATATGACTGTCATTGTCCATGTTGGTGTGAATGACCTGAGACATACCTCCCTGGACTACATGAAAAGAGACATGGAGGAGCTCTCCAATCTTGTAGCCCAGGCAGGTATGACCCTAGCCCTGAGTGGCATCCTGCCATCACCCAGAATGATACCACAGTACAAGGACAAAATTATTGACTTCAACAATTGGCTAAGCTTCTGGTGTCATTCTAAGGGGATCCAGTATCTGTCTGCCTGAGATGACATGATCAACAGACCACGATGCTTTGCCAGAGATGGCCTGCACCTGTTGCCCTTGGGATTCTGGATAATGGCTAAGGCTCTTGCCACCCCTATAGTGCCTTTTTTTAGGCAAGGTTCAAATGACAAATTCACCACCATAGCAAGTATAAGCAAGCAAAATCTGAGGTAATGCTACTCAATGCTAGAAGTCTAAACCTCAAAATGCATTCACTCGAGGCACTCCTTAAAATGGAGAACATCGACATCTGTGCAGTGACAGAGACCTGGTTCAAGGCTCCAGACAGCACCCATGCATTATCAGGCTATAATTCATACCACACCTTGTGGCCACCTAACCTGGACCAGAGCACCAAAGGCGGAGGCGTGTCCATATTCATTAAATATATCTACACCTCCAGGCTAGTTGCTCAGCATAATGCATCTGAGGTTATCCAAGTGTAACTAACTCTGGGCAAGACTGCAATCCAAATTGTAACTTGCTACACATCCCCTGCCATGCCCCAGGATTCCCACTCCTCATTTCTTGATACACTGGAAAATATTAGGGTACAACTCAACACCCTCATAATGGGCGATTTCAACTACCCCACCATTAACTAGGAAAACTACTCAAGTACCAACTCTTTGGTTCAATGTTTTCTGGAATTCATAAGGTCCAACACCTTGGATCAACATATCCACACCCCCAACAGGGGCAGCAATATCCTAGACCTGGTCATTACCAACATGGGTGACCGGTGTTCCACACCAGAGGTCAATTCCTCGTTGGTCAGCTCTGACCACAAGATAATCACCCTAGACATCCACATCCCGCCCCCACCCCCCCATTAGGGAAAGCACCGTAAAAGATTTCTCCAAAGCCACCTTCACGCTTCTTAAGACAGAAGTGGCAAACTTCACGACACCCATGCAGATGGACAATAGAGGTACGACTGCTGAATCCCACACAAATGCACTTTATAAGCACTTACACGAGTGCATGGATTGTGCTATCCCTAACAGAACCAAGATGCTATCCTCCAAAAAAAGTAAGCCAATATGGTGGTCCCCTGCCATAAACAAACTCTATAACAGAAGAACAAAACTGTTGCAAAAAAGAGTAAAATCCCATGATTGGAGGAACTCCCTGGTCAGCCTCAGTAAGAAGCTGAGATCCCTCATAACATCCTCCACAGCTAGTTATGAAAACAAAATCACCACTGATTCTAAAGACAACCACAAAGCATTCTATAGCTATGTCAAGAATCTCAATGGCAACCCTCAGATCTGCTCTGAGTTACAGCACAATGGCACTAAATATACAGAACCAACTGAGATTGCCAACAACCTTGTAGATAGGTTCAGTGCTAACTTTACCCCTCTCTCACCCCCTAAAGGGCCCATCTCTATACCAGAAGAATGCAAAATTCCTGTAATCACGGCTGCACAGATAAACACCACACTCTCCAAAGCCAAGAACACAGCATCCATGGGACCTGACAACATCCCAGGCTGTGTTCTACATGAACTACAGAATGTACTGGCACCCCACCTAAGCGCCATGTTCAGTCATAGCCTCACCTCAGACTTTGTGCCCACTGAATGGAGCACAGCAACAGTTATCCCACTCCACAAAGGGGGAGCCACCATGGACCCCAGGAACTACAGCCCCATTAGCCTAACGAGCCTGGTCTGCAAGGCCATAGAACATATCATCATGGAACTTATAAACAAAGAAGATATTGGTAATCTCCAAACTCTGGACCCCCCCCCCCCAGTTCAGGTTTGTAAAAGGCCGATCGTGTCTCCTAAACCTGATAGACATCTTTGAAGCAGTCACCAAAGCCATAGACGAGGTTAAGGTGGTTCACACAGCCTATATAGATCTCACCAAGGCTTTTGACACCATCCCCCACTCTGGAATTATAGATAAACTCACTAAACTAAGTATAAATCCCTATGTCAGAAGATGGGCTGCCAACTGGCTCACTGACAGAACCCACACTGAAAGTAGCAGACTCCAAATCCGATTTCAGACCAGTGACAAGTGGAGTACCACAGGCTTCAGTCCTGGATCCTCTCCTGTTTGGTATCTACTTTTCTGAAGTACAGGCTAACACAGAAGGTCTTTGGCTAATGAAGTCCACAGATGACTGCAAACTAGGAGCTATAATCAAAACTCCTAATGATGTGGACATCCTACAAAAGGGCCTCACTGAGACAGATGCCTGGTGTCAAAGCCATGGCCTCAAGCTCAATGCCAAAAAGTGCATTGTCATCCCCTTTGGTAAAAACTGTGTATCCATGAGCTACCACATAGGTGGTATTCTACTTAACACTGAAAGTGTGATAAGAGACCTTGGGACACAGGTGGACAGTAGTCTCTCCTTTGATAATCACATCGCCACAGTTGTCAGGAAATCCTTCTAAGTGGCACACCTCATCAAAAAAGGTTTCTCATCCAGGAAAAAAGAGGTCATTGTTCCTCTCTACTCATCACTCATTAGACCCATTATAGAGTACAATGCCCTTTTTGGTATATACCTCACAAGACATCTACAACAACTGGAAAGGCCACAGAAATACCTCACAAAGATGATTACCAGCCTCAAACAGATGCCCTATGCAGACCATCTAAAAAAACTCCAGCTTTACTCTGTCACATATTGCCTACTCAGAGGCGATCTCTGCCTTACATACAAAGCTATGTCAAACCCAGAACTGTTGGACATGCTCCACTTAAAGAAATCCCAGTCCCTCTGAGCTACACACTCTAGGGACCTAAACTTTGTCACCACAATAAACAGAACATGCTGGAGGGATCAATTCCTGTCCCAGAGACTTCCCATACTCTGGAACAAATTACCTATCTATATCAAACAAAGCTCCTCATTAGCACTCTTCAAGAAAAATCTTGATGATTGGATGGGAAATAGGAAATTCACCCAGGGGATCACCTCTGGGGCTCTGCTCGATAGGGGCACAAGAAAATAATTTTCTTGGGTGGTGAAAGCCAGAGTACCTTTTTGGCTAGGCTTATATAGGCCCTAGGGCCAGTAGCCTAGTACCTACCTATGAACCTATAAATGAATGGTAATAGTTGTTGGTCTGATACGTTGTGTTTCAGGGCAGCAAGGTAGAAGACCGCACATCCAATCTCAACACTCAGAAATGTCATTTAACTTTGAGACTGCAGTATCTTTTGCAGAATTTGTCTTACTTCAAAGCAGTGATTAGCATGGGATTAAGAGAAGCAAGTGAGGGAGCTTTGATTAAAACAAGTTTTGCTGTTATCGGTAGAAGTCACACTTTAATAGTCATACTCCTGAGTGTCAAACTTAGGCATTAAATCTTCTGTTACGGAACCACATTTTACACCAATTAACACCAGGAAGGGAGTGGAGTTTCTGATAACCAAGAAAGGGCACTGCAGAATTTAATAGTCAACATATTAAATGCTTCACCTCCTACAGTGTGGTGTATTCTAGGCATCTGAAGCTGGTGGGAGTTGGAGGAGCAGAATTCACAAGTGAAGTGAGATGATATAAGAAGTTGCTGCTGGGTAGGTGCCAAAATTGATTACCAAGTAGTCTACTGTTAGTTGACCACATCACAGACATTTATGAAACAACCTCAGACAGAGTAACTTGCATGGGGCAAAAAAAGGAAATTCACCCTAGGGATCACTTCTGTGGCTCTGCTAGACAGGGGCACAAGAAAATAACTTTCTTGGGTGGCAAAAGCCAGGGAATTTTTTTGGCTAGGCTTATATAGGCCCCAGGGCCAATAGCCTAGTACCTACCTATGAACTTATGAACCTATAATGTCCCATTTGTCATGTACCGCGCAAAGCACCTGCAGCAATTGGAGAGACCACAGAGGTTTCTAACAAAGAAGTTCAAGGGACTCCGGCATGTACCGTACACAGACCTACTAAAGTCCTTGTCACTTTACTCTGTATCATATAGATTTCTTAGGAGAGACTTATGCCTGGCTTACTGAGCAATTACAGACCAAACCTAATGAACTTACTGCTTATCCATAAATCAAACAGGAGTAGGGCCAGGTCTATATTACCAGATCGAAACTTTAGTTAGTCGAATAACTATATAAATATATATATATATATATATATATATATATATATATATATATATATTTATAGAGATATATATATATATATATATATATGGATCTACTTCACGTGACCTAAAGCTCATTTGACTGACTCACATTTGACTGACACCCATTTGACCTAAATTTCAAATGACTAACAACTCATTTAACTGACACTCATTTCACCAACCGCTTAGAATGCTAAATTTCAACATACTAAATCTTAAACCATAGGCATGCATAGAACACCAATAACTAACTCTTTCCAGAACTTAAAAACTACTTACTTACCCTTTTAACAGAAACTGGATAATGCACAACCAAACTAGGTGGGGGGCTACACCCCCACACCACCCATCCCTAATTATATATACTAACTCCAGGATCGCACTTTAGTGGGGAAAAGGGCATATACCTTTAACTTGCCTTACAGTACTCAACATGCTGCCACTCCTGCTGGGAATGGACAAAACATTTGAGAAATTACTTTAGATACTTCCCATAAAAATGTAAACAGACAAACCTACATTTAGAAACACTACAACACTACATGACTATCAATATTCTAACAGTCAGCACTATAAGTTACAGTAATTCTTTTTATCACAAGCAAGTCACAGGTGAAGAAAATCCCATAACAAGTCTATATCTGAAATGTCAGTGAAATGGGTGTCAGTCAAATGAGTTGTCAGTCATTTGAAATTTAGGTCAAATGGGTGTCGGTCAAATGGGAGTCAGTCAAATGAGTTTTAGGTCAAGTGAAGTAGACCCATATGTGTGTGTGTGTGTGTGTGTGTGTGTGTGTGTATATATATATATATATATATATATACATAGATAGCTATAGATATATATACATATACAGCCACCCACATATGCATCAGATGTCTGATTGTGAAGAAAACTAAAAAAAATGACTACAATAATGTTCCCTACTTGTTACTTCTAGAGAAAGTACTGCACCCCTATAGAAACTATAGTGACATGTGAGGTTTGGGAGGAATGTTAAAGAAATAAAGACAATGTCACCAGCCCCCCTTCCCAGCACAGTGATCTTCTGTGTACACCTATGAACAAGACTAGTTTTAGACTAGGCGGGTTTCAAGGCAGAGGTGATTACTAAGCTTTTGTCAGAATTCATTTATACAGCCCTGGTATGTGAAAGAACTGGGTATTCTGTGATACATTTATCCTTTATATTTTTGAGAGATGACTGTTAAACCAAGCAAGTGACAACAGGTCAGTTACTTTCATCTGGACACCCCCACCAAGTAGTTATAGATGCCTCTGTATGCAATTCAGACATCTGACTATGGTAAAAGAGGATGACCATATAATGTATTTCACCTTTGTTCCAAACAATTAAAATATTGCAGGTTGCTTCACATAATCACAAGTGCTGCAAAACAAAAATAAGAAGCAAACAGCAGCAGGCAGACAGATGCAGCAATTATACCTACTCAGTGCATATCAGGTGTCCTGCCCATCATACTTCTCACAAAAGCACACTAATCCTTCAAAGCCAGATAGTGACTGTTTAAACTGAGCAAAGACAAGAAGGTCAGTTACTTTCATCCAGCCAGCACCAGTCCCCACCCATGATGTCTCATGGCTGTAATATTAATCCACACACACAAGTTGCCACACATTAAAGTATCCCAATCCAAGTTGCTCCAATCACAAAGCTGGAAACATTGTCCAAAATATCTGGTCGATCACTGCCAGCAGCATTAATTCAATTAAACATAGTACAACTTATCTCACTAACACAGCTTCATTCCTCTCATCTTCTCTGTCCAAAATTCTGGAAAATATCCATGATTTTGTCCAATGTGCCTTGTTTTAGTGATTATGATATAAGACAGTACAAAATTAATTCCTTGAGTCAGCTTCCCTCGTATCTTTGAATATTGAGAGGTCGCTACTCCTGTGACTTCTTAATGTTTAAGCTAACTTAACATGATGTAACTTGCATATCACGTCAACTGTAGCACAACCCAAAGTGACTGAAGTTCCATGGGCAGGTTTTCTTGTTTTTTCTTTTAATGAGGGCACTTTATTTATTTTTAGAGCAAAGAAACATTGCTCTAAAAAATAAATAGGGAAAGAGGACCCCTACAAACATGGCTCCATAGGCAGTCATCTCAACCTCCACCATGGTTTGTGAAGTGATACTCAGCACTGTCCCACCGTCATAGGGGAGGTATGTAAATCCTTTCTGTCACGCCATTAAGTGCCCAATCCACTAATTGAACCTGGGTTAACTGGGCCATAGTCAGAGCTTTATCCCTTTGTGCTACTTGAGCAACTGACATTTGTGATTGTAATGAAGAAACAAGGCCATTTTTTGTGCTCTTATTGACATTAAAAACTGAAGAAGTAAACTTCAGTGCAAAGAAAATATCTGTTTTAGCTGAATGTGCAGTTGAAAGATTTCAACAACCAGGACTGCTTGCTATCATTCCAAAGTACCAGGAAAGATGTCACTTTCAGGGAAGCTAGGTGATCCCATCATGTCAGGGAAGGGATATGAATTTAACATGTGTACCAATAACGCTTTGTTTTACAGCACAATAAACCACTCCCATGCCTGATAAAAAGTATATATATATTTAGAAAGCTTGTGAGGAAATTATTACTCTATTTTTGTTTTACTTGGATCGCTTGTCTGTGTACTTAATAAAGGATTTTCAACTGGAAACAGACTGCCTGCCTTGCTTGGATTAATTTCGAATACTTAGTAATGCTGTAGAATTATATATTTTCTATTATTACTTTTTGACTTGACGAGTTTACGTTCGCTACTTCTACTACTATTGTCTGATCTGATTAATATACAGTAATTAACTAGAAATATATGGACTGAAAATCTTCCACACAGAGAAGTTTCTTACACTGTTTTGTTTTTAGACCCACTACACTTTAGTGGGTTGTTTTGTGACTTCGGAGATACCATGGAGATTACTTGTTTTTTGTTAAAGTTAATTTCAGTACAGAAAAAAGGATGTATAATATAATTTAAAGCTGGATACCACATGTTAGTGTGATGATGTGAGATAGTGCCAGCTGTGCCAGAGAGAGTAGGGCAGTGAATGTGTAACATATACCAGCATAGCTAGCTGGAGTTTTGTAAAGAATTGTATGCCATTTGAATATCAAACTGATTTATACAGATGCTTGTGTTAAAAATTTATTTGTAAAGTTGCTTGTGTTAAAAATATATCAACTGTGGATCCTGCTGGACAGAAAAGAAATATACATGTATGTCAGACTGTATTGTTGTAACTGATAAAATGTATATATTTTAACAGAAGATACTGGAAGGGAAGGGATTAAGCTCAACTAACCTTAAGAAAAATAGCCTGAAATTAAATGGCTTTGTTTAGATCAATAAATGCAACAACAGTCAGTGAAAGGCGACACAATATAAAATACACTGGAAACCCCATTCGCTGTACTGGGTATCAGGATTCACAAAAAGCACCAATGTTACACATAGAATGAACACTTCTTTATTTGACAAATGAACCACTTCAAACCATGTTAAGCGCTTTAATCTACTACAGATAGACTTCATCAGAACCTGAACCAGGTTCTGATGAAGTCTATCTGTAGTAGATGAAAGCGCTTAACCTGGTTTGAAGTGGTTCATTTGTCAAATAAAGAAGTGTTTGTTCTATTTGTAACATTGGTGCTTTTTGTTTAGACCATAAAGAGTTTATTGCACAGGTCTGAATGCAGCCAGAGAATGGATTGTTAGTCTCTGCAGGAAGGGTGGAAGTATTGGAATTGCTTTACAGTTTCCAGATGCTGTAATAAACCTTAGCTAAAGTTTTATGTGTGTATTGTGACACATCAGTGCCAGTTCCTGGCTCAGTTTTTAGTGAGGGGGGGTAGTATGAGAACCACAGAGTCAGGTGACCAGATGTGATGTCATTCTGTAGCCAGCATTGAAATTGTATTTGAATATTAGTGGGAGATGTGAGGTGTGCACTTTGGACCTGACAAGACGCTCTTCCATATTCATCATGTATTGCTTTAGTAAGTAACTAGGGAATAGTAATTCTTCAGTCAGTTGGAAAATACAGTGAGATTAACTAAATGTAGACTTTTTTTGTATCTGCCTGAGTCTTTCCATCTGTATTGTTTTTTATATTTCCTGTGATTGAAACTCTGGTATCTATTATAGATAGATATTTAGTATTTTCATGTTTTTATTATTATTAAATATATATAAACCTTTCATTGTGGCTGGTCTTTTAGAAAATATTTAACCTTTGTGAGTTGTTGTGTCTTTTGGATTTTCCCGGTTAGGGGTCGCCACAGCAGAACTCCGGTCCGCTAATGATTGGCAGTAGATTTTTACGTGCCGAGTTTCCGGCTCTGACGCACAGCCTTTAACAAAGGTACGCCCTTTCACGCATGTCTCCACACAGAAGACACTCTAGCTGAGAATCGAACAGGATGTCTTACTGTGAGGTGACAACGCTACCGCAGCACCACCACTGCAGTTAACTCTTGTGAGTATTTGCATTTATTTATCTTTGTGAGTATTTGCATTTATTTAGTGGCACTGTGGCTCCATGTTCCTGAAAGTCTTGCTGCTTGGTTAAACACTACCATTTATATAAGTATTAATTTTAATAAGTGTAATTGGGTACCCTGGTAAGAGACTTAAAGTAGCTGGCTTCAGGTGTTCTGGTGGCAGGAAATCTACCCTATAGTCTGGATGGAGGTGGAAGAGCGGGTAAGCTGTGCCAGCCTTTCCCAGGTGCTTGTGTGTGTATGTGAAAATCAAATTTCAAAGATAGTGTGTGTGACAGCTACTTTGAACAGGGACACTGAGAGCAATGATTTCATAAAGAGGGTGGTAGAGGACTTGGCTTGGAGCACCTGGCTAAGGACTCAGCTCTATAGTGGTCAGTGGGAAGTCTAATTTGGGGCCTGGAGAGAAAGCCTAGCCTCAGGACTGAAGTGTGTATTCTCTGTGTGCTCTTAAGGGAAACTGTACTTGTGCAGAGAGCTGCATCTAAGATTACTTTGTGTCTATTTTTCTCACAGTGAATGTTTTCCACCGGTGTCAGTGGTGAGGATTGAGGCTCCTTGATCACTGGCCCAGAAGAGGGACGTCACATTTAGTTTTGGTTTCCTTAGCAGAAAACACATTTTTGGCTGAATAGCAGGGTTAATGTGAAATGACAGAAAAAGTGAATGAGCTGATACTGAGCAATGTCAGTAGCTCAACAGGCAGCACACTTGCCTTTGCTGCCAGTCGATCAGAAGGCTATGGGTTGTATTCCCACACTATGCAGGTGGATTCATTTTCCATTAGTGATACTACAGTGTAGCACTCCTGAGGACACCGTCTTTTGGATGAGATGTTAAACTGAGGCCCCACCTGCCCAAGTAGGTGGTAGCTCAGATGCATGTAAAAGACCCCATGACACATATCAAAAAGTGTAGGAGGAAGTTCCCAGTATTCTGATCAAATGTCCTCTAGTCAATATGAGTACCCCTTCAGGTCTTCACTGAAAAGAGGCCATTAGCCTAGGTGGACTAACCTGGTCAACAACAGAGTTAGAATGGTGGTAAAAAGACAGAAGATATTAATACCACATCACCATTCTGAAATGCATTACTATACCACGTCACCTTTCTAAATTGCAGCACTATACCACGTCACCATTCTGAAACGCAGCACTATACCACATCGCCATTCTGAAACGCAGCACTATACCATGTCACCATTCTGAAATGCAGCACTGTACACGTCACCATTCTGAATCGCAGTACTATACCACGTCACCATTCTGAAATGCAGCAGTATACCATGTCACCATTCTGAAATGCAGCACTGTACCACGTCATCATTCTGAAATGCAGCACTATACCATGTCACCATTCTGAAACGCAGCACTATATCACGTCACCATTCTGAAATGCAGCACAAGCCTTTGTAATTAGCTTAGCAGCAAAGACTAGTGAATCTGGTAAAGAAGGCAAACATGACCTCTGTCTGCAATTCAGGTGAATGGTGCCCTAGTTAAGCAAGAAAAACAAAAACTAAGAAAGTTTATGTTAGGAGGCATACTAAGTGTTTTCAGAACTGTTGGTCAGGGAATGAGAAAATTATGAGGTTTTGCCTGGATGACTTTTCTTGTGGGGTAGCATTAACAGCCAAATGGAACTTACAGATGTGATAGAATGTATCTGCATACAAGGGAGGGAGGCTTATTGAGGGATTAAGTCACTCATGAAGGTGAGTAACATCTTTTGCTATGCTCAGTACCTTCTGTCACTTTGAATGGTAGGGTGGTATGTACAGAAGAGAAACTTACGGGTTTAAGAAATCAGCTCTGATGGCTGCCCTGATAATGGTCATGCTCAGATAAACCTCTCACAATGAGGAAACACATGTACCCCACCTGCCCCACCATGGCAGCAGTTCAGACATCTGGCAATCACAGACAGCAAAAAGTGTAGAATAAAGAGATCGTAATACTTCGTACACTTTATAGTCACAATGGTCACAGAATGTCTCCTATCTATCTATCTATCTATCTATCTATCTATCTATCTATCTATCTATCTATCTATCTATCTATCTGTCTATCTATCTATCTATCTATCTATCTATCTATCTATCTATCTATCTATCTATTTAGCTATCTATCTATCTTTCCTTTGTTGACCAGGTTAGTTCCACTAGGCTTGTGGCCTCTTTTCAGGGGAGACCTGAGGTAATATTTATACTACTACTAGAAGAAATTTGGCCAGGGCATCGGGGAACTTCCCCTATTTTTTTCAACAGGTACAGTGGGATTTTTTTACATCTACCTGAGCTACTACAAACTCAAGCAGATGGGGCCCCGGTTTAATGTCTCATCCAAAAGATGACACACTCAGGAGCAAAGTACCTCCCCTTATACTGCACTGTAGTGTGAGTAATCAGTCTATGTGGTATGAGAATCAAACCCACAATTTTTGCACCAAAGGTGAGTGTACAACATGTTGCACCACTCACTGGCATGTTCAGTTTCTAATCTAATATTTCATTTTTAGTGAGCAACTGAAAAAGATGTTGACATTCTAGATTAGATCAAATACAGGATTAACATAATTTCAAAGCAGGTAAACCACCACTATGAACAAAGGCCAAGTAAGCTGAAGTTTTCCATTTGGAAAACACCAAGAATGGAGTGGAGGCACATAATACTGATATTTGCATCTGTTTACTGTGGTAGCATTAGGAACCAGTGCTGCAATAGGAGCCTGTGCCTCAAAGGCAACTGGTGTCATGTGACTGGAGTGCAAAGATATATATTTAAGGCTAAGCAGAAGAAGCGCAGCTTGTCCAACACAGTGGTCATCCTTGGAGCTCAATAAGGAATCTTTCTCTGTAAAAGGAAAGGATGCTATCACACAGAGGTGAAGTGAAAACACAAGTAATACTTAAGTGAGAATCCAGTTTGTAGAGGAACACAGATGCTTATGAGATCTTGCCTCGTTAATCTACTATAGATGTACTTAAAACACATTGATATGAATGTGACTTTTAAGCTTGTTTTTGTTAGCATTCTGTACAGTATGTGCTCAGAGAAAGACAAATAACCAGATTTACTACAGCTCACCAAAACTGAGGTGATGAATTAGTTACAGAACAAAACATGCCTTAAAATATATAACAGGAAGATAGCAAAGGAATAGCACAAAACAAAAAAAAATTCATGCACATGTAGTGTTGGTGATGAAGCTGGGCACAGGGTTAATTGAAGTGGTACAGGAGACACTGTAAGCCTAAGCTTCAAAATGTAGACTGTTTATGATTAAGTTCTGCTTCATGATATACATAATGTGTTTTCCAGACATATCAGTAGCAAAGTATTTATTTCAAGGTTTTCAAGCTATTCTTGCCATCAAAAATCAGTCAGGAAATGCCCACCATTCCACATCTGACAAGGCAAAACAGCAGATCTCTACAGCTAGCAGAGTGCTGGCTTCTATTAGGACATATTGTACTGTTACATTCCTTCAATTAGTAACAGAACCTGTCTTACGCAATGTAAACCCTTTCAGTGTGTGTTGTTATTTCATATAAGAGGTGGATGGGCTAGATTTAGATATTTTTTGATGTTTTATATTCTAGTACTTCCTTTTTTTCATTTTACAGTTAATATTTCTAATGAAAGTGTGACTTATTTCAATGTATGTCACTTGACGTGAAGTCCCAATGTTTTAGTAGTAAAATTTAAAAAAAAGTATGTGTGTTAATTTATGTTTATGTGCTAATAGGTTCATAGCTGAGTACTAGACTAACTGCCCTTGTGAGCCATTTTAACCGTATCCAATTACCCCATCTGATAATCAAACCCTGCACCTTGTGCCTGTAAGGCAATCACCTTAACCATTTTGCCAGCCTCTCACCCTGTTTCCTAATGGCTGTCATCTTGCACGCATGAAGAAAAAAAATATCATTAAAGGATAATTTTGTAGACTTTCCTGCCTGACTACTAACAATAACATTTTTGAGTGAAGCACAAACTTCATTGATAGAGATTGTATTCTGCAGTGGTAGCTTGAGACATTGCAGAATGTAGAGTATAGTGTTTGGTACTGAGCACTTATCTATTCACCTTTCAAGTCCCAGTGAAAACCAGAGATGTGTCATGGGCATTTCTTTTAGTTTAGATGGGAGTAATATCTTGAAAGTTATTAACAACAACTAGAACATTTTAAAGAGAAATCATGAGCTTATTAATGTCTTATGAACGTCACCCAGGTTCTTCAATAACAATAATCTGAATCTATAAAATATTCTTCAACATGACAGCCAAAAAATAGTTTCTAAACAAAATATCCTTGGGATACTTATATTTAACATTTTGTTAAATATTGTAAATATACAGATGCTGAACCATTTATAAATCTAAGGCATTTAGACAGATGATATTCAGTAAAAAGCATTTTACTTGTAGTACAAGTGGTATCATTTATGTGGCAGGATGCAATGGCAGTGACAGCTTCTATGTGGCAAAGGCCATGTGGAAGCTATTGCAGAGCATTTATGAGCATACTTATGGCATCAAATCTAAGAATATCATCTGTGTCCTGTATAAGGTCTCCGCTGTGCTCTTACAATTGGACAAAGTTTTTAATTTTGACTGTTGGAAAATGTTTTAGATGCTAGGGAGCTGAACTGCAAATTAAATTAAATGCCAATCAGTTTCCTAGTCTTGTGAGAATATCAGCACAAGAAGCACTTTAAAATCCTGATAATTTAATGATTTGAAATATTTTTTCCCAGTTGAGTATTACTACTGTTTGATTGTTGCACCAAATTGTGATGTCAGTTCTAGTACTATATAAGGAAGAGGTTGCATAGTTTTATATTCTGAAGAAGTCTCTTGTATGTTGAGATGAAAGCTTTAAATTTTCTTTTGATAAAGAAGTGTCTGAGCAGTTTTCCATTTTTCAGGTTCATTTTTGGATTTTCATCTGTTTGGGACTCTGTTTGGCTCACCTTCTCTTGCTTTCTAGAGTTACTTTCCAAGTAACATAGGGCTCTTGGTATTGTCTGTGTGCTTTTTCAGCTGCACATGATGAACATCAAGCTCTCCCCTATTAGCTAGACCCAATCACCACCCCCACCCTTGTTGTTCTCCCCATCAGCTATGCCTAGTCATTCTCCAGTTGTGGGTAGGTACTCCCCAGTCAGGGTGAGACCTGGTTGGGGAAAACCATGATACAGGCAGCCTTAGCTGGGGTGTGTGCCCTCATCAGTGTCCCAGTAATAAAGATGTTTTATTCATTAGGCCTCCCCCTTCAAGTGGGGGATAACTCACATCCCGATGAGAACCAAAATAGCCTCCCTGACGTGAGTGCACTGACCCATGCATTTGCAATGGGAGCTACCACTGAAGTCGCTTGGTAAATAAATGACCAACCCAAGACTGTCTCCTGCGGCTGTTCCCCTCCACAAAGGGATTGACCTGAGACTACCTCCTGCAGCTGTTCCCCTCCTCAAAGGGATTGTAGCAACAGACAGCCCATCTTCCTTCCTTCCTTCCTCTCAGGGTGAGCACGTCTGTACTCCCTGCTAGCTCTGTCAAATGACTAAGCTGTTTATTGATCCTGGGTTACCTGGGCTATAGTTGGCATTCATCCTTCCATGCCAATACTGCTGACCACTCTCAGTACTTGTGGTAACTTGTGTTAAACCTAGATTGAACTATCAAAAAATATAAGTGTCAGGATGGATTTTCCCTAGAATAATTATTTCAGGCATTACAAATGACAAAATGGATTTTTTTTATTCAGACCAGTAACATGTTTATGCCGTGAGTAAGATAAGGTCTATAATATTGCTTTGTTCTGAAACAAAGGACCATAGAGTGCCTGGGGGAAGCAGTTAGAAACATAAATGATATAGCTCTGTAGTTTGGCCCTGTTTTGCTACAGGTCTTTGAATATAGCTTTTTTTGTGTAACTATGTGAATGAAATCATGAGAAACTGCAGAGTATGTGCAAGTATGCTGACCATGGGTGGGAGGTAGGCAGAGTGGTTAATGTGTTCACCTTATAGGAGCAAGATGCATGGTTTGATTCTCAGGTGGGATGATTGGCTGGGCTTGGAATAACCCACAAGAACAGTTAGACTGGTACTAATTTAGGGAAATTGGATAGGCTTAAAATGGCCCACAAAGGCAGCTAGCATAGTACTCACCAATGAAATAACAGTCTCTGAATAATAAGTGCACATTTCTATTGCCAGTCAATGCTGTGGACTATGATTGTTCAAGAATAACTTGCCCCATGTATTTAATTCTGTAGTTCCGCTATGTTAGGTTTGTCTAAGCTTGTTATTAGTATAGTTTAGATGTCCTCTTATTTATTTGGAAAATAAATGTTTTTACAAACTGCTTTCAGTGTCTTAGTGCTTTTATACTAATGACATGCGGTGATAAGATGAAGAACACACTTCTTAACAACTTGATAATATAGCATATTTCATACATTATATTTACAAACACATTTATATAACTTTATTTCTCCTCATTCAGAACACTTTGTAGGGTTACTCTCTTCCATATGCTGTTCTTCATGACTGTATATTGACTCCCTATTGAAATGTCATCACTCAAAATGCCGAGTACTGAAAAGCTGTGCAAAAAAGACCGAAAAGACAGCAGAAGTGCAAATCTTGAAAATTGCTCTTCTCCTTAAAACTACTTTTTGCAAGAGGGGTGGGGGAATATACCTCCCCTGCACCCCTACACCCACCAAAGTTATATATACCAACTCTGAGATTGCATGCCTTGGAGAAAAGGGAATATTCTAAGTAATAGCATCTCGGACCTATTATATGTAAGCCCAGTCTTTTGGCCATTCAGGCTCTGAATTTCAGGACTCACTTTATCAGGTCCCGATATTTCAAATAGGTACCCTGTGAATCTCATGTATCACTTTCATTATGAGTTATAACCATAAATATATAAAATATGTAACTCTTTATAATCATTGTTATAAGCAAATATTAACACGTGATCAAATTGTACATATGTCATCTTTCTTTCATTCATCCTTACCTGTGACTTTGTGTTTGACACTCCTGTCATTATGAGTTTGTCTGGAAAATAGCAATGAACCTGTGACAGATCACAGCCCATGCCCCCTCAACAAAACATTCTTAACACTTGATGATTTAACTTATGTAAACTATTCCATCCTTCATCTTAACATCCTCATAATTACCTTCAAAATGCAGACTTAAAAAAAAACTCTCCACAACACAATCCTTTTATTATTTGCCATAATTTTTCAAAACTAAAATTAAAGAAGCACTCTCCCATATGCATTTCATACCCTTTATGTAGTTTAGGCTCACAAGTCGAAATGAAGAAAAGGCTGGCGGAGTATGAGACTTCTCAAGAAGAGATGTTTCAAAAGATAGTAGAACTAAAGGACAGAGCACGTAGGGAAAAATCTGTGATTTTCTGCTGTACAAGAGAAACTAGAAGGAACAGACTGTATCAATATTATAAAGGTACAAATAAGCAACTGGATGGTATTCCACAGCAGGAACTGTTAACTGAATGGGCACATTGTGTGTATGCTCAAAAACTGCCTATGATAAATCAGCCAAGACCTGTAGTAGTAAAAATGCAAAGCCACCATCAGAAAGAGTTGACCCCAACAAAACTGTGGTAAAAAGGCAAAGTATTAAAAGATGGAGAATGTAGAGTGTTTGTCAAAATTATTATTCACTGAACACCAATGATTTGCCTCACTTCATTTCATTAACATTTGGAAGGAGACTGATGGGAGGGGAAGAGGAGGGAAACAGAAAACTGTAAGTAGAATAGTTTCTGTTCTTAACCATATTTCTATGAAACATTTTGTGATATAAATTACATGTTTTATAGTAAAGCATGTTTTGTTCTTTTGTGATAAAGATACTAAAGTAAACAGATGCCTTTTTTATTTCTTTCTTTCTTTCTTTCTTCTTTTTTAGTATTAAGAAATGTAGGCATTACAATTCCAAAAAAGACTAGACAAAAGCATGTTTAAGTTAATACGCTATAATCTTGGGTTGTTGACGTGGGGGTGTGGTGCAAAAGTACACAGATCATAATATATACAGAACTTACATGCTTTCTCTTTTGATTAGATGAATGTGTGGATTAAGACTATTGGCTTAATCTAATAAGCTTTAGGTGAAACAAGTAAATAAAAGAACACAATATAATGAAAAGTTTTCCTTTAACAATAAATGTTTCAGCTTGTCTTTAGAAGCCTGCTTATTATAAGGCAATAAAAAGCCAATGTACTGCTTCTTCAAGGCTAAAGTTAATGTTATTAAAAGCTTGCAAGTTGTTATTCACATCTAGGTGGATAATAAAGATAAAAAATAACAGACACCAATTAGTGCAAGTAGCAGCACAGGCAATAACATGCATCTTAGCATGGATAGCCTCAACTTTAGGTTAATTGAGGCCTGTGTTTACAGCTGTCTATTTGGGACAATTGTTCCAATTAGGTACTGCAGTGGTGGTGCTGTGGTAGCGTTGTCGCCTCACAGTAAGACGTTGTCCTGTTCGATTCTCAGCTAGAGCGTCTTCTGTGTGGAGACATGCGTGAATGGGCATACCTTTGTTGAAGGTTGTGCGTCAAAGCTGGCAACTCGGCACATAAAAATCTACTGCCAATCATTAGCAGACCGGAGGTCCGCTGTGGCGACCCCTAACCAGGAAAAGCCGAAAGACACAACAGCAACAAGGAGGGCTAAACTTCATTATTTGAAGATGTTCATAGTTTTATGTGTTTGTGTTAAGTTAACAAGTTCTAGGTGTGTTCTGGGGGTGTTTTTTGAGGGTTTTTATAAAAATATGCTTTGTAAAATGTGACATAAGTTCTACTGTCAGTGATAATTAGAAAATGTATAAAGGCTCAACCTGCCAAACATTAGTGGGTGTATATATCATAAAACCTGGAAATATACATTTAAAAAGCTGTCATATATAATATGTGGGAATAATAACTTGTTATCATAATGGTGACACTTTCCATATTATCTTGGAATGTGAATGGCCTCACATGTATATACAAAAGGGCAAGAATATTTAATTATATTAAGAACTGCATAGTGCAAATAAAAATGCTACAGGAGACACATTTGGAAAGAACTGAGCATGTGAATTTGATAAAGGATTTCAGGATGGATATTCAGCAGAATATCAGGGACAAAGGAAGAGAGGAGTACTTTTATTAATTGTAAGATGAGCTTCAATAGTGATGGAAGAGGGAAAAAGATAATAATTGCAAATTTGTGGTAGTAAGGGGCTACTGGCAAGGGATGAGGATTACATTGGCATGTAGTTATATTCCATATAAAACAGCCATTAAGGAGCTTAAAAACATTTGGGAGAAATAATCATCTTTCAAGGAATATTATATACAGTTGGGGACTGGAATATGAGTTGTGAAAAAGTAAATATTTATTTGAGAGTCCTAAAAGAGAAAATCTAACAAAAGAGGTTATATTTCTGAAGAAATTTATGAAGATATTTGATATGGAAGATCTTAATACAATAGTAGGAACTCAAGGAAAATTTACATATTATGCCCCAAGGTACAATAACTGGGCTGGATTAGACAGAAATTATATTTCATAGGAACATGCAGATTTAATTGAAAGTTTCGGATCATGCACCAAAAACAACTAAGATAAAAATGCAGGATGATGAAGTAAAAAATGAGACACTGGTACTTGCCCACCTACCTATTAAACAGAGAGAAATTTAAGGACTGGGTAGTGAAAATTATTCAGGATTTGTGAAGGATGATAAAAATTACTCCAGAAATTATAGCCAATGAGTTGGATACAAGGAAAGTGGAGTTTAAAAATAGAGTAGAAATAAAAGGAAAAGAGATATGGCTAAGAAGTAACAATAATTATTTAGAGGTGCTGAGAAAGGTCATAGTATTACAGAATAAAATGAATCTCACAGAGAAAGAACAGGCAAAACTGTGCTAAAGAGAAAATAAGGGAATACCTGGATAAAATGCATGAGTTTATAAAGATTGTTGTTAAGCAACTTTTTTGATAATAATTCCAAAGCACACAAACATTTGGCACAAGGACTAAGGCAACAAAAAGTAGAAAGTGTTTGTTGCCAAACTTAGCAGCCTATAACAAGAAAAAATAAGCAGAGATCCAGTAATGGTATTAGAGATACTTTGAAAATGTTACAAAATGTTGTATAAAGCAGAGAAGCTGGGAAATAAAAAAAAAGCAAAAATGGAAATATTTATGGAAGACTTAAATATGCCAAGGTTAGAGGTAGATGAAGCTAAACAATTAACAATCAAGTTAGGAGGAGATGAGATAAAAATGGTGATGTATAACCAATCTGTAGAAAAATCTCCAGGAACAGATGGTATTCCAGTGGAAGTTTAGAAGCTAGAAGGGAAGAAAGGGATAAAGATCTGGAAGGTTTTGTTTAACAGTATTGTAAGAGGAGAAGAAGTACCAACATTCTGGAAGAAAGTGATGGTAGCTGTAATACCTAAAGAAGGTAAAGGTCCATCAGATCCGGCTTTATATAGCCCCATTTCAATTTTAAACCATTATTATAAAGTGTTTATGTCTATAATAGCTAAAAGAATGGAAAACGTGTTGCCAAAATTGATAGATATATGTACAGGTCAGGCATATTTTTATCAACCAGAGGAGAAGTTGTGGATAGTAATTAATAGAGTTAAATTATTTTATCTTGGAGGGGAAAAGAGCAAGAGTCAAGTAGGATAAGCTGATCCTTCCAATAGAACAAGGAAATTTAGGATTACCTGACTATGTTAGGGCTACACTGTTAAGGCTCTTATACAGAACACAAGCAGAAAGGTACAATACAGAGTGAAAAGGGATGATGATGATGAAGCAGGGAGAAATTCAAGAAATAAAGAAAGAATGAGATTTTGGACACAGATTCTTAAGGTGAATACCACAGTCATACAGAATTTTATATTCCTAAAATAGAAGAAAGCATACTAAGAATTAATCCAACATGGGAATGGAGAAAGGAGATTCTGCAGACAAAACATAAAAGACTTGTCCAGACTACCACGGCTCACAAACCACAATACTTTTATTAAAACAAATATAAAACAGATAAGTGCTTTCTCATTGGGCAACCAACACTTCTTCAGATCATTCAGTGAACAGGAATGATTGCAATTAGAGGTACAGAGAGTAGGCAATAGGGGGCTGGATTTTACCGGATGAAGCTGGCAAAGGAACCAAAGTATTGAGAATAAATAATTATAAAGGGAAAGGTAAAAGAATGGAAATAGGCCAAGAAGACATTTGGGCTGCAGGCTGCCGATTGCCTTCTCTATCAGGAATTGATATCAGAGTGTACGCAAAGAGAAAGGGACAGGGAAATCCTAAGAGAAAGGTCAGCAGTGGTTGAGTTTTTAGTTGACTCTAGAACAGAAGCTGCCGTAAAAAAGAGATAATTAGTAGGACATATAAAACATTGCACAATAACTATAGGACTAAATCAGAGGAGGTCAGTAAAGATTGGGAAAATAAATTAGATAACCATTTCACCAAGAAACAATGTGAGGGCATATGTATTTCTTCCAAATATGGAACAAACTATAGAAGGTTTAGGATATTTGCATGGAAGTGTCTGCATAGATACGTTTTTCAAATAATTTTTCTTCAGGTAGATGGCAAATGTTGAATGTGTGATGGGGAAGAAAGAAGTACCTGGGAGCATATGTTTTGTGTAATGAGTTGGCAGACTTTAACAATTCTCTACAGAATACTTCATCAGAAATACTGTGTGAGCAAATGAGCATAACTAAGGAAATGATTTTTTTCTGAGCTGGGTTACAGGATCTGAATTGCCCAAACATAGTAAGGCTTTGTTAAATTTAATTCTGGTATCTTTTAAAAAAGCATTTACTAGAAAATGGTAATCAAAGTCTAAACCAACCATACTTGAAGTGGTGCATATTGTAACAGAGATAAAACAACAGGAAGTGGAGTCTTTAGAAAAGGGTAGGTGAAATTACATAGAAATAATGGAAACTGTGAAAACAATACATGGAGAAAAATGCTTTGTATGATGAATGAGGTTTAACAAAATGCAGGAATTGAACAATTTATGTTATTTTTGGATTGATTATATTGTATAGAACAATATATGTAATGTATAATGTTTGATTGCTTTTATATAAATGTGAGTTTGCCTATGCCACATGTGATAATTCAATAAAGGTGTTTAAAAAAACTTAAAGAAAGGAGTATAAACAACCAAATCAGATAGAAATAACTGAAAGCTTCCAAAAAGTCATCTTTACTGCTAATCTTATTACAAGACTCCAGGGTCTGTAGAAATGTTCACCACTCCAATGCAATAGGAGGGGACACTATATAATTAACAGCCAAATGCTTAGACATAACTGACAAGTACACCTTGAATGCCACAAACAACACAATCCCAAATGAATACCTGCAAAGTTATTAAAATCTATGCAGACTGTGTGCACCAACTCCCACCAACCAGGTGTGTTACCCGAGTCTGTTTACTTAATGTCAATCAAATACCTCTGAGAATCCCCTATCCTTGAACCTTTCACTTCTTACCCTAGATCTGAGACCTTTCATTGCCTTCTGTCAGTGCATCTCCCGCTTGCCTTTTTTCTTGATGTTCGTAACTTTTTTTATGGTTTTGTAAACAGCCTTCACTCACTAGTCTCTCTCTTCATGCTTCAGATTCACCATTACCATCTTCTACATTCTTACCATACCTTTCAACTCTTAGCACAAAGATCTGGACAAAGCCTCACAGAATGGGTGGACAAAGGCCCAGAAATAGGGACAGATTTTAAATATTGCTCTTATAAACTTAGAAAGTTGCCAGAATAACAGAATTTGTCTTAGCATGCATTTTTCTGAAGGATATGAAGTCTGAAACACAAATGTATGTCATCATCCCAGTGATTTGAAAGAAAATCACAAATTTTATGAGGAACAGACTAAAACTATAAGGCAAAACCTGGACATTATGTGAAAATCTGTGCAGTTGAGAGGTATGATCTTACCTTCATCTGATTGGCTGTCTCTGATCCCGCTATGTGATGATGACACCTGATTGGTGCACTCACCCTGAGCATTTGCCATAACTTTGCCCTCTATATTTCCTGCTAAGTTAGGCATTTGCCCTCCTTTTCTCCCGGTATTTCTGACCACCTGAATAAAGACAGGCTGTAGCCAATCCTGGCTGTCTCACTCCTGACTCCTTGTAAATTACTACCATTGTTCTCTTCAGCTGCTCTTCCATATTCATGCTGGACATTTAACAGCACAACAACAGAGAAACAAAATCCTACTGGTCTGAGTCCTTATACAGGATAAATCTGATTAATCAAGAAGTAAAACTGTTAGCAAAAATTTTATATACTAGATTGTATGCTGGTTTGATTAGCAACTTATTTCTTTACTTTTATTCATTTACTGTTTGATAACCAGGTAGCTGGACTGGTCCAGAGGCTCTTTTTAGCCACACCCCATGGTCAATGTAATAAACAGGGCAAGTAAATGTAAGTTATACACTTCAGATACGCTATAATGTTAAGCTTACATAGTTGCAAAATTTTGAAAGTTAATATACAGTTATACAGTTTTTATAAAGTAGAATGTTACACTGTTCTTATACATTACTTATAAAGGAGCATGTTTACATTAGGTTTTATCAGTTTACATGAGTTGCAATATAGTTTAGCTACATCAAATTGCATTTTAAATGTTTATAATTTAATTTTCTTGAAAAAAGAGACCTCAAATGGAACTGATTAACAAAAATAGAGATTTATAAAGATAGGCCTAGAGACTAAGAAAAGAACAAAAGAGTAAAAAGAGTAACGAGTCAGAAGAAAACAGTTGACAGACACTATCCGTTACGAGTATTTTAAGTCTTTTGGAGTTTATCCATAACCCTGAAGCATTTACAATCAACTTCCTTGAAGAGGTGTTCAGAATGGGACTTCTTAAAATTGGTAAGAGTATCTTGATGCCTTTCAGCTAATAGTTTGTTCCAGAAACGCGAGCCTACTTGTGAAAAGGTTCTTTCAGCAATGGCTGTTTTAAAGGAGGTGGGTTGAGTGATATTACGTTCTCCACCAATGACTGAGTAGATTACAAGTTAAAAGCTCATGAAGTTAAAACTATTGTATGGAAGAATTAGAATAGCTTAAAAACTAATCCAGAATTATTTCAACTACTGGGGCCTGAACAGTGTTTTATCTTCAAAACCAGTCAAAATTTAAAAGATGATTTTGAGAGTAATAGAAATGGTTCTGACCAATGTAGCTATATTTTAGAGGTAAGTTCTATTACCTTAAAAAATCCTAAGAGAACTAACGTGAATTTTTTTAAAAGGGAATTGTTGAACATGTACAGTGGTTTATTTAGCTAAATATTTTACCTGCTCAGCCTTTTGTGTAGGTAAACCTCTTTAAGAAATGGATTAATGTTGATTAGTTATGTTAAGTAATGGTTTCAACAAAGTATAAAAGGATGGTTCTTGTTTTAATAACTGATTCTGATGAAGTCCTATTTCATGAGGACGAAAGTGCTCAGTCTGTGTAGTAGTGTGTATGTCTGGTTGTATACATTTTTATTTATTTTATTCTGCTAGTTTCTGTGGTTTCCATGGCTATAATCTCTGAGTTTTAAATTATCACTTATGACATAGGCAATCATATGTTTATATATATAAAAAATAAACCATATTGGCATAATCTTAGTTGCAAGCTTTATACATCACTTATAATCTACTCAGTCATTGTCAGTCAGACATTACATAGCTCATTCAGATCCTGTCTTCTTTTAAACCTCATTCCTCTCCTGTATGTATTGTTCCCACAATTCCCATTTTTCCTATGTAATTTGCTCCAACCCTTTTCTGAAGATCCCATCTCCGGTTGTTTTCCTCTCTGCTACTATACTCACTACTTCTAGTACCAGTGGTTATCAGTAATGTCATTGAATAATAATGATAACAATAAGGGACCCAGATCAGAGCCTTGGGGGACACATTGAATAATAATGATAACAATAAGGGACCGAGATCAGAGCCTTGGGGGACACATTGAATAATAATGATAACAATAAGGGACCCAGATCAGAGCCTTGGGGGACACATTGAATAATAATGATAACAATAAGGGACCGAGATCAGAGCCTTGGCGGACACATTGAATAATAATGATAACAATAAGGGACCGAGATCAGAGCCTTGGGGGACACATTGAATAATAATGATAACAATAAGGGACCGAGACCAGAGCCTTGGGGGACACATTGAATAATAATGATAACAATAAGGGACCGAGATCAGAGCCTTGGGGGACACATTGAATAATAATGATAACAATAAGGGAGCGAGATCAGAGCCTTGGGGACACATTGAATAATAATGATAACAATAAGGGACCGAGATCAGAGCCTTGGGGGACACATTGAATAATAATGATAACAATAAGGGACCGAGATCAGAGCCTTGGGGGACACATTGAATAATAATGATAACAATAAGGGACCGAGATCAGAGCCTTGGGGACACATTGAATAATAATGATAACAATAAGGGACCGAGATCAGAGCCTTGGGGGACACATTGAATAATAATGATAACAATAAGGGACCGAGATCAGGGCCTTGGGGACACACTGAATAATAATGATAACAATAAGGGACCGAGATCAGAGCCTTGGGGGACACATTGAATAATAATGATAACAATAAGGGACCAAGATCAGAGCCTTGGGGGACACATTGAATAATAATGATAACAATAAGGGACCGAGATCAGAGCCTTGGGGGACACATTGAATAATAATGATAACAATAAGGGACCGAGATCAGAGCCTTGGGGGACACATTGAATAATAATGATAACAATAAGGGACCGAGATCAGAGCCTTGGGGGACACATTGAATAATAATGATAACAATAAGGGACCGAGATCAGAGCCTTGGGGGACATCTGCTTCAATAAGGGACCGAGATCGGAGCCTTGGGGGACACATTGAATAATAAAGATAACAATAAGGGACCGAGATCAGAGCCTTGGGGGACACATTGAATAATAATGATAACAATAAGGGACCAAGATCAGCGCCTTGGGGGCCATCTGCTTCAATAAGGGACCAAGATCAGAGCCTTGGGGGACATCTGCTTCAATAAGGGACCAAGATCAGAGCCTTGGGGGACATCTGCTTCAATAAGGGACCAAGATCAGAGCCTTGGGGGACATCTCTTTTTAGTGTTCCATTAGTAGTCAGCTGCTTGAGGGAGTAAACTTGAAAGGTCCTACTGTCAAGATAGCTAGGGAACCAGGCAATGATATTTTCTCCCAAGTTGAATTTTTGTAGCGTAGCAAGCAGAATTTTATGATCAACAGTATGAAAAGCACGGGTCATGTCCACAAAAATACCAGCTGTGAAGAGACCATTATTTAGATAGTGTTATATGCTGAGAGTACCATGGTGGTTGTAGTAAAACCATTACTGAAGCCATGCTACCAGATAGAAGCCCATAGCTATGAAAGAGTTTAAAGTGCTCTTTACAAAGAACATTTTTAAACATTTTTGCCAGAGGGCAAAGAGTGAAGATAGGTCATAGTCTGTATGGGTTCTGGAATGAGGACCCTTAGGAAGAAGTAAATAATGACATGTTTCAGGCCTGGAGGAACAATTCCTGTGGTATGTGAGAGGGTATAAGTATAAGTTAGAGGTTCGGCCATTTTGTGTGCTGCCTTCCTGAAGAACATATGGTGGAGCGCAGGGAAAGTAAATGTGGAGGGTTTCAAGTTATTTAATAATTAATAATTAAAAATATACCACCTATCTCAGGTAACACCAATCACCCTCCCCCCTGCCTAATATTAAATTATTTCTCTGTAGGCAATGTTCTATTCACCTAACCCCAGTCCTTAATACATCGTCACATTGTGGCATGATAAGACATGAATGCCCACACTTACTGATTACTCTTTCTGTATTGTGGGCCCATGATATCACTACTGAGTATAACTTCACAGCATGCAATTTTCCACAAGTGGTGTGCTTCTTGAAATACTGCCAAACTCTTTTAGTGATCAGTCACTAATAAAAGACTCCTGGTCTTCTTGAATGAAAAAAGTTTCCCAGAGTTAGCAGAAGGAAGACATTTTCCAACAGTTAAACTCCTCCAACTCAGCCATCTTCTCCTTAACTCCACTGAATGGTCCCCTGTCTACTAGATATCTGACCCCTATTACTGCATTGTAACTGTTCTATGCAAAACTTTCCTTAAAAATATTACAAAAATAATGTATGGAGGGCAGATATGTCCTTGGCTCACCGTGGAGATCCAAAACAAAATATTAAGTCCCATTCTTTTCTCCGTCTTTATTAATGACCCCCCCATCCCAGCCATAACTAAAACTAGTTACGTTTGCTGATGACATACTTGTCTTACAGACTAGTAATCCACACCTGGTGGGTTACAAAGCAAATTACAGACTAGCTTTATCCAACTGTACAGCTGGTCAGATGCCAGTAAACTTCTTGTTATCCCCCTCCCCAAAAATGTCACAATCTTCTCTACATCAAAGAATTGAGTTTATGAGTAGGTATTTGAGACAGAGTAGCAGCTATGAAGGTAAACATATCAGAGTAATATGCAGTTTTATGGAAATAGTACTGAAAAACAATGTTTTTGTCTTTGAGGGTCAATACTATTTACAACAGCATGGGGTAGCCATGGGTACTAGCTGCGCTAATAGTTATGCAAACTCAATTGTGGCACAATGGGAAATTGAGAAAGTGTTCTGTACTGATATTTTTACCAAACAACAGTTAAATAGTTTTGTGGAGTTTCTACATACTACGTCCGGCTTCCTTAAATTTACTATTAAGTTTTCATCGGATATGGTTGAGTTTCTGGATGTTATGGTTATTAGGGAACAGGATCTATCCTTTACTACTAGTCTCTATAGGAAAGAATGTCATATGAATCATATTTTACATAGAGACAGTGTGCACCCTAGAAGGATATTTAAAAATGTGGTTAAAGGACAAGGCATGTGTATGTCGAGATTGCAGCATAAGGATGAGGGATTTCAGGAAGGAAGAGAACAACTGGGAAACATTTTTGAAGCTAGGGGACACAAAACTAATGAGACTAGGCAAATATTGAATGAAGCGAAGGGTATGAGAGAAGGAAGGGTGAAACCATATTTTAGGCAAACATGTATAGAGGAAACAGGTGTGACTAAGTTTAAGAAAGAGGGATGTGGGCAAGTTAAATGTACCATGTGTTATACTAGCAATGTTAATAGTATTCAGCAGGTTGTTGAGAGGAATTGGCCTATTCTTCTAACAGATGAGGAGATTGCTAAACTAGTGGGTACTAACCCAAGTTACTGTTACAAGAATTGTCAATCTATGAAGAAACTACTTTGTTATCCTGATAGGGGTAAGGATATAAGTAAGGCACGTGAAGGGACACATCCATGTGGTAAATGTAGATACTGTGAATATATAGACCCAGAATCCTTGGATTTTTTACATCCGGACACGGGGAAGTTGTACAAGTTTCATGTTAGGGCCAATTGCAGTACAAAACACATAGTTTATATGGCGAGATGCATATGCTGCTCAAAGTTCTATATAGGGAAGACAGACCGTACTTTCAAAGAATGTGTGAGAGAACACTTATACAGTGTTAAGAATGGAAATAGGAATAATGCTATAGCTAAATATGTTTTGAATACTAGACTTGAACATGATTTTAAATTTAGAGTAATTGAAGTTATATATGAAATGGCCAGAAGGGGGAATATTGAAAATAAAACTGAAGAGGCCGAGCTAAGATGGATTTTGAAACTTAGGGCTGATAAGGGAGTGGGACTTAATGAAGTGGCCTCCATTAAACCTGTATTAAAAGCTAGGGGTTTGCCTAGGTGATTTGTGCACATATGAGTTTGCATTAACTAAAGCAGGGACTGCATATTTGTTATACATTCAACAAAGTGCAATATATCTTTAAAGGAACATGGAGAATTATGTCATTGATGCATGGGGGGACAATGCATATGATTGGATGCTTTAAACTTGAAGTGTTTTTTAAGTGTATGTTTTATTGGTGTGTGTTATTAAGGTCTGAAGAAGCCACGTTGATGTGGTGAAAGCGCTTACCTGAATAAAGTACGATTTGGTTTTATATGCTCGCTGTGCTTCGTTTTGCCTATTAGTATTCAGTTTCATAGTTTCTACAAATGTAGCAGGCAGAGTTTAGACCACACACACAGCACTATAGCTCAGAGGTTTGACTGCAGACACAATGCTGGCTTTTAAAAGCTGGTACTCACTATAGAGCGATTGGGATGATGGACCAGATGGCCAATAGTTCTCTTTAACACTTTGTGCCCAAGGCAGTTACTCTCCTCACCCTGTCCTAGCAAAGCTACACTATGCTATTACTTACTAGACAGTAACTGATTTTTACCACAGCTATGTTATTGGCCTCTATTTTTCATTTTCTGTTTTCACATTGGAAGAGCTGAAATTGAGCAGCTAATCTGTGTGCAGCCATCTTGAAAGTATCCTTAGCAAATCTTTGAAGCACTTTTTGAGTACAGGGAAAGTTTGAATGTCAGCCCTTATCAAAATATAGTCAAAATACAGGACTACTCCTGGAAGATGAGACAGTACGTCATCTATAAATTTTTGGTAGATCTCTGGTGCGATATAAACTTCATACTGCAAGCAAGTAGCTTTAAAGGTACCCTTTTGTGTGCCAATTATTTGTCCCACTACAGCTGTATTGTTTACCGGTAACTTCTGGTAAGCTTGTGCCAAGGGCAGTTTTGAGATATTTTCCCTTTTTCCAGAAAGGTGAGTATTCCACTAACAGCAGGGATTTAATACAAGTGCCCCTGCAATGCCTTGTTTATTGTACGCTTGTAGGTGGCACATATCCTCTCATCCACATTTGGTTTCAGGACATGAACAATAGGTGTGACCCATGTGGGGTGAGTCTCTGGAGCTAATGCACCTTGTTCCACCAAATGGTTTACCTCTGCCTCTATTTCTCTAGCAGAATACATAAGCAACAGGCCTCAGTTTCAGACATATAGATGCTCTATTTGTGTTGGGAGTGAAGCAGTACTCATTTGAACCTGCTTAAGTCCACTTCAAACACATTGCAGGTATCAGTAAGGACATCCTGTGATGTCTCTGAACCAATACAGTGTACTTCTGTTAGTCATATACCTAGGGGTATCAAACCATAACTCCCCCTCCCATAAACTTTCCCTTTGGGCTTCAATAATTTTAAGAAACAATTTAACACAGTCTTTCCTACGATGGACCTGGAGAGAGCATGTGCCAGACATCTTAACATCTTGATTCCTATAGTCCACAAGCTGAGCATTGCAAGGTACAACAGATGAAGCATTCACTGGCCACAAAGTATGATGTGTCAGAAATTTGGTATATTGCTTAAGTCTAGTTGGAATAGATCCTGCATTGTTTATAACTTCTGATGAATCAGTGCTTGCATCTGTTCCCCTCATGAACCTCCAAGGCTGCACTTGCCTGCTGTTCCAGTCTCTGAGAAGAATTCATCTTCACTAGCTTATCTTTTTAAGAATGATCTTCCTGGTGATATGTCATCTGCAGATGGCTCAGACGTTTACCTTTATAAAAAAAATGCTTCTCTGAAATGACAACTCCATATATTCTATTATAATTTCCTTGGATAGAGCCTAAACTGTCTGACTACGGAGCTTGTGGCTTTACATTAATGTCTTTATTATATATTTGAAGGGCATATGATACCTGCTCTCTGGTGATCGATTCCTCAATTTCTTTTGAATGAAACAAAGCAACATCATATGCAAGAGCTTCTTCCTGAGGTGTAGCAAATGTCAAATTTGTCTTTGTCAGGAGATGCCTTTATAAGGCCCCAGTCCATGATACCCCCCCACAAGTCTGTCCAACAGAAGATAAACCAGGCTATTACCAAAACTGCAGTTTGCTGTCATTATCCTAAGTGCTACAGTATAAGCCACTATGCCTTTAGCTGGCTGTTGATTTCTTCTATTAAATTAAAGTCACTGGGGGGGGGGGGATGAAAAATAATTCTTTAACAGCATAACTCTTTCTCCAGATGACCGGTAACTTGGTTTAGCTGCAGAGGTGAGATAACTCACAGTCTCGTATGTTTTACTGCCATGAACTGCATGCTTCTGGTGAGTATCTATTACCTTGTTTGCTTTAGTCTGTCTACATATGAGTCTTAAGAAGCCAGGTCTCCAGTAATGAACTCCTCAATGTGGCCAGGTCTATCAGTAACTAACCCCATCCCCCAGACTTAATCGAGTATAATGCTGGGGCAGTCATGGAACAAGGCATTTCGGGGCTTAAAATTCAATGCATCCATCCAGGGGGCTTTACCTTTTATGGCCTATCTGTTTCAATCTCCTCTTCCCATTTACAGATCCATGGTCTAGCCTGGGGGAGCATGCAATGAAGATGTGAAGTGTTTTGCCCCCCCCCCCTTTGCAGCAGCGCAGCCATATCTCCACCTTTAAATCCCTCTTGTAGGCATGCCCACCTTATGACATCTCCAGCTTCCACCCGAGAACATCACCATGGGAGTCCATGGACCTACTCACCCACCCCTGGGACGGTCATGCCCATCTCTCTCTCTGTCCCATCTGTCAGTCACGCAATCCGCTATGAAACCCAGATCGGCTGAGTCATAGTCAGGGCTTTGTTCCTCTATGCCACCGGAGAGGGACATGGCTTAGGAATTCAGAGAAGCACATGGCTTAAGAACTTATATAGATAATGTGCTGTCCTTAAATAATCTTAGAGAACAGGCGATGAGTACACCTTCACTCTGAATGGGGAATAAATGTTCTTCAGCAGAGTGTTAATGTACTAGTAATGCCCAGAGAAAAAGAAGTTTGCTGCTTCATGGCACCATATTAGGGTGCTGTGAAGCTAGGATTGAGGGAAAAACAGCTGCCACTTGTCTTATGCTTGTAAACACAATTTTGCTGTTTAGCAAGCATAAAAGTAAAAAAGTAATAACAGACAAAAACAAAGCAGGCATGTATGTATGTATGTATGTATTTGTAGGCGTCTATGAGTGTAAGTGAGGGAAACAGAAAGACAGACTGACACAGAGACAGACAGAGAGTATTTGGAACACAACAGGTAGCCAGCCAATCAGCATGCATGTTCTGAACAATAACTGGCATGAAAGTCTAATCACTGGCATTACTGACTGAGTTTAATCCTCACTAATTTTCCAGCAAAGCAAACATTGTACTGAGTAACAGAGCAGAACTATGCAACAAAACTAGTGACAGTTAAGAGACAAGCAGGGTTGCAACGCTATGATTCTTTTTCCATTCATTTCATAACTGTGATGCATCTGACATGTGTTCACTCTTGTAACTGCTTGCCACTTGTGTGTATGTGTCTGTGTGTGTGTGTATGTGTGTGTGTGTGTGTGTGTGTGTGTGTGTGTGTGTGTGTGTGTGTGTGTGTGTGTGTGTGTGTGTGTGTGTGTGTGTATGTGTGTGTATATGAGTCTTTTCTTTGTATATGAGACTATGTGTGTGTAGACATTAAATACTTATATAACATATTTTGTATGTAAAATACCTCATTCAACAACAACTACATAGCTTATAGCAAGTTTGAAAAGCACAGGAAATATTTTACATCAAAAGTATATATATATATATATATATATATATATATATATATATATATATATATATGGGTCTACTTCACTGAAAGCTCATTTCACTAAAACTCATTTGACTGAGCATTTCGCTCACTTCACTGAAAACTCATTTGACTAAAACACATTTAGTTGAAAGGTATATGCCCTTTTCCCCACTGTAGTGCAATCCTGGAGTTAGTATATATAGTAATTGTGGGGGGCATAGCCAACCACATAATTTGACCATATATTGTCTTCTAAAAAAAGTTATTCATTGGAGTTGTAAGTATCCATGTATA